>NC_052032.1:10394088-10566588 GCF_015832195.1 Motacilla alba alba
CGCCTCCCCGTCTCAGTTACTGGCCGGGCTGGTTTGTTTGTGGTGGTTTTGCCTCCTTCCCGGCCCCGCTGCCCAGGCTGGCGTCCTGCTCTCCCCACGGTGCCGGCCCGGTGCTGATCTGTCTCGGGGCTGACTGGGCTGGGGCTGGCCAGTCTTTGGGTGGGCAGGATGTGCAGCGGGCAGGCGGCATCCCGGCCAGAGCCTGCCCATGGCTGCAGTCTGTTGGCACCCACTGAGGGTGCACCAAAGCTTCAGTCCTTGTTCCACCCCAGGAGCTGCCTCTGCCTGGATCCCCTGCAGCTCAGCTGGGCACCGCCAGGCTCCAGGACCAGGGGCTTGGCAGAGGGCTCTGCTTGGGACATGGTGCCCAGCCATGCCTGTAGCCCCCAGGTCATCCCCGGGGAGCAGAAGGCTCAGTGCCAGCGCCACAGCCCTCATGCTGTGCCCCCACCCATCTGCTGCCCGTGCTGGGACATGTTTGGGGGGAGAACGTTGGTGCCACCAGGGCCTCTGGTCAGTCTCCAGGAGCTGCAGGGAGGTGCAGGGACGTGGTGTGACATGGGGACACAGGTGCCAAGGCTGACGACCCCGAGCAGCTGTGGGAAAGGGCTGGGCAGCGGGTGGTGGGCGGTGGCGGTGGCCGGAGGGAAGGGAGGGGAGCCATGGGCCTTGGCGGTGCCGCCGCTGACTCACTCACCAGTGGAAACAGAAATCTTTCCCAGGCTTACACCACCAGCTCCACAGCACCCTGGTCTTGCCATGGCAGCCCCTCGGGGTGGCAGGGTGCACCTGCAGACCCCCCTTCCCTGGCACAGCACGGCACGGCACGGAGCGAGGGGCGCTCATGGCCAGGCTCGGCTCAGCCTGATGCAGGGGCTTCTCCATCTCCCTACGGATGCACAGCCAGCCTGGCTGGGAGCCAGGAGCCCCAGCAGGCAGCACCCCCAGCCCTGGGAGCCCCAGGGCCACCTTTGCCCCGAGCCCTGCCGCGCCGCGCCTGTGTCCAGACACTGCCCGCATTCATGGAGCGGCAGGAGCGGGCAGCGTGGGGCAAGTCCTCCCCCGGGCTGGCCAACAAAACGGGCATTCAGGGCCGGGCGCGGGCGGCTGCCCCGGGCAGACCCAGGCCATCTGCGAGGCCAGCGGGACACGGCATTTTCCTGCCAGGCCTCACAGCCTGGGGCCTGCGGTCACCAGATGCACCAGACGCGCTGCTCGCACGCAGCCACGCAGGGCCAGCTCTTCCAGCGTGCCTGCGCCGGGCACGGCACAGCTGAGGCAGCCACGCAGGGCCAGCTCTTCCAGCATGGCACAGCTGAGGGCACTGGGGCTGCCCAGGGGGTTGCTCCCGAGCTCCCTGCCCCACAAAGCGCTCGGCATGTCCCTGCATGTCCCGCTGCCCACATGTCCCACTGTGTGCAGAAACCAGCTCAGGGCAGCAGCCCAGGACTGTCCTGAAAGAGGAAGGTGACAGGAGCGGGGACAGCAGCAATGCCAGGAGCGTTAGGAGATCTGGGGATTGTGTCCATTGCAGCGAACGCCAGCCAAGGGAGGTGGGTCCTAGGCTTTCCTCAGCGATATTTGGCTTACAGTTGGACTCAGTCTTGAGGGTGTTTTCCATCCTAAAGGACTCTGTTACACAGCTCACATCTGCCTCTGCCCCGCTGCAGCCCCTCCTCCCCCAGCCCCAGGGCCTGCCCCAGATGCAGGATCGGGTCCAGGGGTGGGTGCTGCCAGCTCCCACTGACACCATCCGCTCCGGGCCGGTCCCGCTGTGCTGGGCAGAAACATCTGGTCCCGTTGGATGTGTTCCAGGGCACGGGGCCAGGGCTCCCTCTGCGGCAGCACCAGCCCCGGGCCGTGCCCTGCAGCCAGCCAGCAGCTGCTCCTCCGTCCTCATCCCCACCCGGGAAATTATTTATTTGTTGAAGAACGTCTTTTCCCAGGAAACCTCTCCAGTGCTGAGGGACATCTTCAGTTACGAGGAGCAAATAAACAGCTTGAGCTTCCGAGGCTCTGACGCTCTGCAAACACCGGTGCTAAACCCAGGGCTGGCGTCGGCAGCTGCGCGGGGTCAGCGCCGCAGCACGGCGGGTCCCAGACCAACCCACACCCAGGCACGGGGGGACAGGGGCCACGCAGCCTGCAGGGACACAGGGGACATGCTGCGTGGTCCCCACAGAGGCAGCACAACACTGGGGTGCTCCGGGGAGCGGGTGGCCTTCGCTGGGGGCTCCTGCCACTGGCCTCCCTCCCTCTGGGGACCAGCGAGGCTGGGGAGCGTTCACTCAGCCCTGAGAGCAGCGGCTTCTGCCGGGGAGCTGGGGCAGCACGGGCACCCTCCGGGGGCTGGCTGGTAAAGAGGGAATCGGCACAGACCACCAGAGACCCCAGCCAGGACAGGCTCTGCCTTGCTCTCACAGCAGGAACAAGAGTGTTCTCCACCTGTGCCCTGAAGGAAGCTCATCACTTCACCTCTGAGTCCTCTCAATCACTCTGTTGTTCCTGGTCACTTAAAGGGCTGCTTGTCTGCAGGATGTCTCCCGTGACAGGACAGGGCAGTTCTGATGGAAGGGCCAGACTGGTTGGTTTTGTCACACAGCTATGGGGGTTGGAGTAATTCAGCCCCAGGATTTAGTGCAGTGCCAGAAACATGTTCACCTCCTCAAATGGCTGCTGTGGGCTGTGCACAAACTGAAGCCTGGGCTGTTCTCCAGTGCTGCCTCCCACTTCAGCATGGGGATGGCTCCTGGATGTCCAGTGCCTGCTCAGCTGGGGCTTTTCCCCATTTTTGTGTTTCCCACCCTCCTGATTGGCATGCCAGTGATCTGTACTGATGGAATCCTTGAGACAGCAGATCCTCTCTCGGCACTGCAGCTGCTCCTGTGGCTGGGGCGGGTGGTGACACCTGGAGCACACCCTGACACTGCCACCAGTCTCTGCAGTGCAGAGCTCAGGCCGTGTTCGCTTTGCTGGGCCGTCAGGAATGCTGGCAGAGCCGCCAGGCTCCCCTGAGCCACGCTGCTGGAGCAGCACAGGGCACGCAGCTCTGCAAAGAGAAGCCCAAATGCAGCCAGGCACGATCTGGCAGCAGCCGCCGGCCCCAGCCTGCCCTGCTCCCAGCACAGGGGCCAGCCCCTCTCCTGTTTCCATCAGGCTCGTGGCACAGGAGCGTGTGGATCTGGGATCCTCACGGGGGGCTCCTGCTCCTGGGGGGAAGCAGCTGATGCTCCCCTGGAGCAGCTCTGCCAGCCCCAGCAGGACGCCCGGCCATGGAGACAGCCCTGTGTGACCCTGCCTGCCTGGGAGCAGAGCCCAGCCAAGGAGCAGTTCCCACACGCACGGCCCAGCGCCGTGCCAGCCCGGCTCCTCTCGCTGCCAGACACGTCCCATCCACCCCATCCGAACAAAGACAGAGCCACAAAGCCACGGCACAGCCCAGGTGACATCACGGCGCAGCCACCCCTCGCGGTGCCACCAGGCAGGGGAAATTCCCTGCACCCCACGTGATGAGGCCTCTCTGGATAAAACTAGCTTGAGGCTTAAAAATCCTTAATTGAGGGAGCAGAATTAAGATATTTTTCCTAAACAGAATCTGGATCCAATCTAGGAACTCCCTAATGGATGGGGAGTTTTTCATGTTCGAATGCATTGGCTGCACTAATACGAACCATGAGTGCTGCAGCCCTCACGCTCCAGCAGCACTGTGGAACTCTGCCTCACAATCAGGACCAAAAAAGGCTTTTGGAACTGCAGCTCCATCTCTGAGTCCCAAAGAACTCCATGGGGGACAAAGACAAACCCTTTAACCCGTGCTGTGCTTTGCAGGTATAAAGAAGTGTGGAATTGTGAGGCCACGGATGCCCTGGGAGTTCAGAGGTGCCACCTGTGGAGCTCAGACCCTTCTCACACCCTGGGCTGACGTGCCCTCAGCAGCACCTGCAGAGAACAGACACCTGGCCTGACACTATCCCCCCAGGGGGCTCTCGGGGATGTGAGCTGCCCAGGGATCTGAACCAAGAGCTCTCAAGTTTCCACGATGTCCTATACAATCGCTCAGCTAATTAATGTTTTCCTATTAACCCTTCAACACTGGCTCAAGATAAAATTTCAAACTGTGATAAATAGTGATAAATATCAACTGACTACCAACATTTGTGAAAAGCTTCCATTCTACATCAATCTCAGGTTACATATTTCTTACACCTTTAGATGAACCAGCCTCATGGATCTGTACCCACCCACTGCCTGCTCCTCAGAGGAAAGCAAACTGCCAGGTCTGTATTTTCATCAGCAGTTGCACAGTGTCTGTGAATCCTCCCATTTCCCTCCATTAAGCTGATGACTCCTTTAGGAGTTCTTTACCCACCACCAAAGAAAGCACCAGCGACACTTCCAAACCAAACTCCCTTTAATGAGCCGTGCCCAGCGTGCAGCTGGCTGGGGCTATGCCTTGATGGCGAATTTCCGAGGCGGGTATAAACGCTCCTTCCTCTGCTGCTTCTTGGTCTTCAGGTTCTCCTCGTGCTTGTTGAGCCTGCGCCGCATGGCGCGCGTCTTCTTGGGCCGCAGATCCAGGGGCTTGTACTTCTTGCCCTGTTGGCAAAGACACGCAGCAGCTGAGCTCAGACACTGCCCCAGCCCCCTTCCTTGGGCCTATCACCACAGCCCGGGGCTCAGGAGACTCCTCTGCGCTGGGAAACACGAGTGGATTGGAGCTTTTGCAGCAGCTCTGACTCGGGTGTGAGTAAGGCCTCATCTCACAAGCCCCACTTATCCAGCACCTCTTGAAAACATCTTTTTTCCCCACCCAATGTGATCTAATTCAAACTCCAGGGAGTGATATTCTAAAAATTACAGAACCGTAAAGAATTAAAGAATTCCTTGGTCACCTGTGAGATGATCAAATTGAAAATAAGAGTATCTGCATTTCTGCAAACCACATCTCCCAGCAAGTCCACCCCACCCCAGAGAAGGGATGCTGCCAGAGGACTCTCCTGCAAAAGCAGACTCGCACCAAGCGTGCAGAATTCTTGCATTAACAAAGCAACCATGACCAGAGAACGTTAAACTGAAGATAAATTAGTTTTTCATTGAGTTTTAGGCTTTTAAGTAGCAATCCTTCCCACAAACTTTGTAATCGCGAACGGCAAGAGCGTAAAGGCCACTTGTGGAAAATGCCCGTCCTTACCTTGTAGAACTTCCTCAAGTTCTCCTTCTGGGTCTGGTTGATGACAGTCAACACTCTGGCAATGGATTTGCGCACCACTCGGCTGCAGGAGGGGAACAGAGGGATCTGAGCACAGCCTGCAGGAGCAGCTCCACGCACCGAACCGGGGAACAGAACCCGCGTGTGCCCGGGACCCCCTACACTGTGCCGCACACAGCAAACGCCGGCAGCGCCCGGCTCAGCTGCTCTGAGCACAGACACACACCGGCCCTCAGGCCTAGAGCTGTGCTGCTCTTCCACGCGGGCTTTTAGGCTTTTTCTGCACAGCACACAGCCACCACGGCCTGCGAGAGCGGCTCTCAGGCACGGCGCAGGCCGGGACTCGGCGGCCCCTGCCCGGCTCCCCTCGGCCCCAGCCCCACTCACATCTTGGACAGCTTGGAGGCGGCCCCGCCGGTCACTTTGGCCACGCGCAACTGCGACAGCTCCACCTTCAGATCCTCCAGCTGCTTCAGCAGCTCCTCCTTCTTCTTCCCGCGCAGGTCTCGGGCCTTGATCTTGGCCTGCGGGCGGCGGACAGGCCGTCAGTGCCCGCGCCCGACCCCCGCGCCCGCATCCCGCATCCCGCCCCCCTCAGCCCCCGCGGCGCGAATGTGCGGGCCCAGGGCCCGGTGAGATGCGGCGGACTGCCGGGATTCCCGGTCCCGGTGGGACGGGGGGAATGCCCGGGCGGCGTTCCCGCGGGATGGCGATGGATCCCGGTGCCGTTCCCGCGGGATGCCGGCGGATTCCCGACGCGCGGCCCGGCGCTCTCACCATGGCGGGCGGCGCGGGGCGGAAAGACGGAAGCGGCGCAGAACAGGGGCGGGGCCGCGGCCGGGACCGTACCAACGCGCGCAGCGCGCCCCCCGCGGGAGGCACGGTGGTCCCGGCCGGGGCGCTGACAGGCAGGGCGGGGGAGGCACGGCTGGCCCCGGGCTCTGGGGGTGCAGCCCCGCGGGAGCCGCTCGGTGCTGCGGCTGCCGCCCCCGCTCTCTGTCAGCCGCCGGAGCCTGGTCAGAGCGCAGCCGGTGTTCTCACGCTGGCCGAGGTGCGGCACTCTTACACCGGCAGTGATGGGGACGTGATGGCGGGCGGGGCGGGGAGCGGCCGCCGCGGCACCGCGGAGCAGGGGCAGGGGCAGGGCCGTGCGCGCAGGCGACCGCACGGGACGGACAGACGGACAGACGGACAGACAGACGGGCCGGTCTCGCTCCCCGCGGCGCCGCCGCCGTATCCAAGCAGCCGCCGCGCCTCACCGGCAGCGCGCGGGAGGGCGGAGCCTGTCGATTGACGGCCGGCGCAGCCAATCAGAACGCCTTCTCGCCGTTAGCCTGGGCGCGCGGCCAATAGGAGCGCACGGGGGGCGGGGCGGACCGGCGCGGACCGGCGCGAGGCGGCAGCCGCGCTCCCCCGAGCCTCGGCGGCGCTGCGGCCGCGCCCGGACCGGGACCGTGGTCGGGACCGGCGGGTGCGGACGGTGAGCGGGACGGCCCGGCAGCGCCTGCCCCGCCCCGGCCCTGCCTCCAGGTGCGGGGGGCGGAGCGGCGGCGCGGGCGGACGCGGGCGGGGCGGCGGCGGGGGCGGGCGGGAGCGGCGGGCGGCTGCGGGCGCCTCGGGGCAGGCCCGGCGGCGGCGCGCCCCTCACCGCGGTGTCGCCCCCGCGGAGCTCCGGGCCCGGCGGAGGAGCCCCGCCGCGCGTGGGAGCCCAGGTAAGGCGGCAGGTGCGGGCGGGGGGCCCCGCGGAGCATCCCCCGGCGGCGCGGCGGGTCCGTGCCCGGTGCCGCCGTGAGGGGCGGCGGGGGCGGCAGCTGCCGAGGCCCGGCGGCGGCACAGCGCCGTGCTCGCCGCCGTCTTTGCTGCTGAGGGAGAGGAGGAACGCGATGTGACACGTCTAACGCTTAGGCCTGGGTTGGCAGCGTAGCTGGAATAACCACCCGAGCGACCCCCTCCCTCCGGTGAACTTCTCCGGTGCCCGCGCTCCTCCCGCCCGCCGCGGGCGAGGCCGGCGCTGCGGGGCAGCCGCTGACAGGTAGCGGCGCTCGGTACCGGCAGGCGAGCCCGTCGGGATGGAGCGCTGCGGGATTTTACCGGAGCGCTCTGTGCAGTGCTGGCTGTCCAGGCTGCCGGTTTGGTGGGATCGTCATGGGGTCGTTCTGATTTTAAACTTCCATCGCAAGCAGGTCCCTTGTCACCAGTTTTTGTTTGTTTTTGTACAGAGAGGTGTCTTGGACAATAGGTGACATGAGATGCCCTTGGGGACAGGAGCTGGATGGTTGTTATGTTGTGTCATCCCCTCAAATTTCATGCCTTATAAAAATGTCCGTAACCTGTTAAAACCTTCAAGCTCTAGATCTAATCTCCCACCACAGAATAGGACTTGTTTTCACCAATGTCTGAGTTGCACGTCTCTCATTTAATAACCAGGCTCCAAGCTCCTATGCTTTAGCTGTGTCTGGGCCAAGCACTTCTAGTCTCCGACCTGCAAAATGGACCCCTTAATATAAAAAAAAAAAAAATCTGGATTTTGCACAAGCTAGCCAAATGCAACCTGTAATTCATGGCATCTTGTCCAGCTAATGCAGAGCAGCGCTGTGGGACCATATGAAGACTAAAATGTCAGTGAGTCTCCCGGAATGTGTGTGCTTCCCTCTGCTCCTGCGGGCAGTGGGGCTGCTGTGTTCCTAGCAGTGTTTCCAAATAGTAGAGAATCATCCTGGTGTGGGTCTTGCTGTGGGATCTGCAGCTGCAGTTCCTGCCTGGGGTCTCCTCACCCCGCCTGACCCCGTGGTGTGGTGGCTGTGCTGTCCCTGGCATGGTGGAGGAAGCGCTCTGGCAGCCTGGTGCGCTGCTGGGGATCGTGTGTGTAGGAAAAAGAGGCTTCGTTTTCAGATCAGATTGGTACAGTCTCATTCAAGATCTTTGGATAATTTGGACCATGATTTATGTTAAATGAAAGAAAGAGAGAGTCTCTTCACCATGAGCAGAGAGATTTATTCTCCAGTCATCCTGGGCTGCCAGAGCAATACAGACAGTCACGAATGTGATGGCCAGGTCCTTTGCTGCAGGAAATACACAGAAACTATATGGAGAGAGGGAATATTTTGTTGTTCTACAGAGGAGAATGTGATCGTTGTTCTGTCTTGAAATGTAGCTACAACACACTATCAAAATCCAGTTGGCAATCCATGTCCCTTACAAACAAGGGAATATTCTATCACAACGATGTCTGGTTGGGCTGTGCTCTGAGTGTAAGAATGATACCGTGCTCTGTGCTCTTTTGAGAAAGTCGATCTACAAGTGATAAAGATGCTGAAAGTGCATTCCAGCGGGAGGAACATGAAGCTCATTGTTAATCATTTCTGTGTCCCTGTTTTATTTTGTGGAGGGAAGTAATAAAAATGGAGTGCAACGACTCAGAACGTCGAGAAGCTTCCAACCCGAGTCAGTTCAGCGTCGGAATCGGGTGGTGGTGTGCGTGGCCCTGCAGGGAGGGCGCAGGTTTGGGGAGGTGGGAGCCGGGGGCTGCAGCGGCTGCTCTGCTGTCACATGATGCTCTGCACAGTGCCCTGCTCGCACTGCAGCTGCCTCGCTGCCGTGTGCCGCTCGCATCTCCCCTCTTCTTGCATCACTTTCATTCCGGTTTAGCTCTGTCGGCGTTCAGTGGAGCTGCTGATCTGCTGCGGCACAGATGGATAATGGGAATTCATTGGATTATCTGGACACGTTACTCTGTTGGCTTATCTTATATTGTGCTTGGTGTGGTTTGGGTAAGGAGGGAAGATCTCTGGTGTGAAAGTCTGTTCTGAGGTGGTGTTACTGCCTAGAGAGCTGCAATGGAGCTGATATTAAACAAAAACCCCCAACACCCCCACTAGTCCCCTAAAGCACAGTGCAGCTATTGGATTCTGACCATAAAAACCTGGATGTTGATGGCTTTTCACACAGAACTTTACACAGTTCTCATTTTTTCATAAAAATGATTGCTTTCCTTGGAGCAGTCTTGGGAGAACGACAACCAGGACCTGTACATGCAGATTTTATAATAATTCTGTTTGGTGTTCTTGCATAAGAACGTTCTGCAGGCTTGGCTTTTGTAGCTGAGGTGCACTGTTGAAGCACAAAAGCTCTGTTCGAGCTGTTTAGTTTTTAAACAGGCTGGAAACAGAGGTATGGTACGGAGCGTGTGTTGCAGCAAGAGGAGACAGTTCAAAGGGGTGGACCAAGTTGTGTGTGGGAGCTGCACTGAGGGTCAGATGGAGGTCTGGTTCTGTAAAGTATGTGAGGAAGTTGCCAACACAAATATTACCTTGCAGCTTACATGTGCTGAGAGAACGCAGCACAGCCCTGCAGCAGGGATGGAGCAGAGTAACCATCAATCTGGCTCCCTGAGGATGTCAGTCAGGAGGGGAAGTGTGCAGTGCCAGAAAGCCTGGATGGAGCTGCAGGTTTAGAGGACTTGTTGTTTGAAGTATTTTTAATTATTGCTATTAATATAACGGAACGCAGACGAGAAGCTGAGTTTTTGAAATATAATTAAAGCAGAAGTCAGCAGAGGGATTTCTCTGCTGCGAGGCAGAGGCACGGCTCAGGAGCAGTCCTTGCTCAGGAAGGTGAATTCCCAGAGTGGTGATGCTCTCCGTGCAATTCCCAAGCGTGCTGGCAGCTCCCACCAAACACTGGTTTGGAGGGAAGAAGTGAACCGAAGGGATCGGAAAGCTTTCCCAAGCTTGTCCTGCGTTCCCTTTTGTCAGAATACAGTTCCAGTTGGAAGGCAGCCACTGGCACCTTGGCCAAGGATGGGAACAGGCTGCAGAGTGTGACGATAGCTGCCCTCCAGATCGGGCACTGGCCTCAGCTGCCATTTGGGCCAGCCAGTAAATCATTTGGCTGGCTGGAAGGAAGCCTCTCCATCCCACTGCTGTACAATGCAGCTCCGTGTTAGCTGTTTCATTTCACATTAATGAGTGTGCATAAAAGAGTTAAAACATCAGTTGTTGTCAGACGAAAGAAAGAAAAATGTTTCTTGTAACTGGGATGCTTTTCAGGAACTTGGCTGCTGGGAAGGCGAGAGGCATGTGCTTTTCCACCCTGCTTTAGGTGATTGCTTAGTTCAAGGGGGCCCAGATTTGGCTCAGTCAACAGTTGTGTTGGCGTCTTGCCATCAAATGTGCATAAAATGGAGCTGACTGCAATTCCCTCCTCACTCTAACATGGAGGGGCAGCCGGAGGGACCCGGGGCTGCTGTGCCGTGCCGGAGGTTGGCTGGGCTGTGAGGGTTACCCTGGGATGTGCAGTCCCTGCAGCACGAGCTCTTGCATTGTGACTGGGTCGTTGCTTTCGAGTCCCTGGGTTGTATTTTGGTGTCTTGTCATAACTAATGCATTTCAGCCCTTGCTGTGCCTGTGCTCCCAAAATCTCTCTCCTTTCTCACAGTGGCTCATGTGCTTTTCCAGATGTAGGAGGTTGGTCTCTCATTTGCAGACTCTTGCTATGATTCTGTGGCTTATGCGCGTTGCCACAAAATCGAGATAAAACACAACTGGCATTTTAGCTGCTCCAAGAACATTGTGTGTAAATAAACCACTAAATAGTTCAGCCTGTGAAATGTAAATACACACAGCTCACTGCCACAGCTGATGGTGTTTTTCTGTCTCCCTTCTACCCTCCCACCCCTGCCAAGAGTGGGCCAGCCTGATGGTTTTCTTCCTCTTGCTCTTTCATACAAAGCAAATGACTGCTAAGTATCATGTAGGTGGTATGCAGGCAACACGACAGATTCATTATTTGAATTTGGATGAAAAGAAACACTTATGTCCTCTTGCACATTGCCTCTGCACCATCTTCTGGAGATTCCTAGACTCTGATGACCCAGAAATTCTTCTTTGGTCTGACTTTGAGCTTGAGCCTGTTTTTAATAGCAAACCAGTGAAGTCAGTAGAAGAGCAGAGGCCCAACTGTGATGACATTTTTAGCCTGTGCCCTTCGTTCATCCTATACACAAAAGGTCGTGAACTGCAGTGAAAGAGGGATCACAGAGGGCGCAGAACAGACAAAGCTGGAACAAATTGTCAGTGGCAGAAGCATAAAGAAGAGAAGCGAAAGTTTTGTGTTCTGCAGGCGATTGAAGGCCACGTGCATCCCATGGTGAGATCATGTCTCTTGTGTTCAAAGTGAGTCCTCCCAGAGTGAATTCAGAGGAGTCTGCTGGTGAGGTGTGGCTTCCATGATCTCAGTGTAGGAGGCAGGAAGGGACTGCACGGTTTCCATGGCACGATGTTAATGAGCACCTCCGCATGTTTCTGAGAGGAAAGATGCCAAAACTGCAGTTCTGGTTACAGACAGGTGTGCTCCTTAGCAATGAAAGGAGTTTTAAATACGTCTGAAACGTATGGAAAGCCTGATTCTACAGACAAAGCACTTACTTGAAGTTAAAATAATGGGATTGACACTGCATGTTGGCTTTTCCGACTCATTTGACTCAGAATGGAGTTGAATTTGTGGTGTTGCCTATTTTCCTACAGGAAGTCATGAGACTGTTCCTGAGAGACTTCACAGGTAATGCAGAGGTGGCAGCTCCCCTTAACTTCGAGCTCTTATCGTGAGGCTGTGTGCAGATCTTCTCATCTTCTGATGTGCTGAGGAAGGAATGATGCGTTCATGTGAGAGTAGTACTTTCAGTTTGCAGTAATAAAATTTGTGTAACAGTTCTTGTGTAACTGAGTGCCTGCTCTCTGCCCCTTCCACTGGCCACAGCAGCGTGCAGCTGGGCAATGTGCGTGCGTGGGTTTATCTTGTTCTCTTATTTATCCCCTGCCTGCTCCTTTCCCTTTTTGCACGATCAGGCTTCCTCTTTTTTTTTCTTCTCCAAGCAGCTTTTAAATCCATTGTCTGATGTAACTGTTGTTGTTCTAGGGGGAAAGGTCCTGAAGATCATCTAGTGAGTAGTTTTCACAAAATTCAAAAGAAGTTGAAGTAATGTGCTTAGTGCGTCTATTAAAGGGAAGGACAGCCAGAAGAAAGTTGTTGTGCTGTAGGAAGCATGGGGCCAGCCCCTCAGAATGTGTGGAGCCCCAGGGCAGTGGCAGCTTGCCCTGCGCTGGGGAGAGCTGGATTTATGGGGATGCAAAAGGAAGGATCAATCCAGCTCGATGTGGGACCAGGCTCCCTGTCCCTGTAGGAGCAACTGCCGGCCCTGATGCTCGGGCCCTGGAGTGTGGGTGTGTTCATACACAGACTCACTGGGGTTTGTGTCTTTTGATTATTTTTTTTAAGTGACTTCCCTCTTGCCTAATCTTTAGAGGTAGCAGTATTTTTGCAAGTTAGCTTTAAAAATGTGTGCTTTAGTAGGAAAACCAGTTTCTTGGAGAATTCCCAATAGGAGGTAGTTGCTAGACCTAGTTACATTTGCAGGTGATTTTGTCAGCCACGCTGTAATTTGTATATGAAGTCGGTAATTCATTTCTCTTTGGTGCCCTTTGAAGTAAACAAACATCCAGGCAGAGAGAGCATGGTTTGGCCAGCATTATCAGTTAAATACAAAAGCTGCTTGTTTCTGTTTCTTAAGTTAAAGTTGCTTATCACTGTGGCATTCAGACAAAAGTGTCCCCAAAGCCCAGGCTGTGTGGTTTTCCTTGTGCGGTCCACGTGCACAGAGCACCGAGCAGAGCTGGGACACAAACGCTCGGGTTGCTCTCTGAGCTGGCCCTGGGCATTGCTGTCCCCCGGGACTGAGCCTTGCCAGGAGCTCAGGTGTGGGCTCAGCCTGCTCCCAGCTGCCTCCTGCAGCATCCAGCGAGCTGCTGGAATAGGAGCTGGATGTGTCTGGGAGAGCTGCAGCCACTGCAGTGCAGACGTGCCCTGAGGTGAGCAGTGGCTGGGGTGAGGAATGTCTGTGATTGCTTCCAAATTTTACTAAAAACCTTGGAATCATAAAGAAATCTTTCCCCCCCCCGCCTACATTTTGTGAAGAAGTGGTTTGATGTATAACTGCTCATTGCCGTTCCCTCTGAATTCCTGACTCCAGCAGGCTGTGAGGATTTCAGTGCCTGTCTGGGGAAATTGCTAATTATTTATTTCAGTGTTTCTTGGGCAGAACTGAGTGGTGTCTTGGGAACTTCGGGGCAGTGGCTCTTGATGGAGAGTTAGGTACTCTGGCGAGAGGAATGAATTTGGTTTCTAATGCATTTTGTGTTGTCTGAGGCTCTGTCAGGACTAGCACTCTGAGCAGATCACATGGAAACACACAGATGGTTTTCCCAAAACGTGCAGTATAGCGTTGAAAGAAAACATGAGACATGAGTGTGCCAGTCTGCAGAAGAAAAGGACAGGCAAATAGGGAGCCAAGGTAGGCATCCTGCTTGGTGAAGGTAAGATTGGCTGGTTTTTGATAGAGTTTTGGGACATGATGGTTCCAGGCTTTGTGTACGGACAATCAGGAGGTTAGTTTTATCTGTGTTGGTAATTTGCAGATAAGAAATAGATACCAGCTGGGCGTCTGGCTGTGTGTCACATCCCCTTTTGGCAGTGACGCTGTGGGAGATGTGTCAGGATGAAAAGTGGAAAGAGAGCTGGTCTCTGACTCAAGGTTTGACAGCTTTAAAATCCTGATAGACTGGAATGTGTTTTCCTCCACTGGTTTCTGTAAAGAGCAGTTCTAGGAACATCTTAGTTTGGGGAAAATCCTATATCAACAAGATAGATGAACAAAGTGTGTTTGCTTTTGGTTTTTGGTTACTGCTTGTGCCTCTAAGCAGGGACTGGGAAGCATTTGAAAACCAGACAAGGTTCCATAACTGAGAAGAAGTGAAGAAGTGAAGAAGATGGCTTAAAAAAAGGCAGTTGAGTTGTACAAGTGCTCTGTCAGGAGGTCAAGGTGCCACATCCAGGAAACTGCTCCTGATTCTGCCTGTGCTCACTGATATGTGAGCTGACAGACCCCTGAGATCCTCCTGTGCCCTGTGCCCTCAGGTTACACCATGGCTGCACCTTCAGAGTGTGAGGTTTCCCTTGCTGGTGCGCGTCGGGTGGGGAGCTGTGACCCTCCCCTTCCAGCAGGCAGCTGAATGGCAGCTTACAGTGATCCTGGCCGTGTAGCAAGTCTGAGAGGATGTAATGCACTTATTGAACATATCCATGCTGGACTTGCATTGTCAGCTTGATTTCCCTGGCCCAGAGCGTTCCCTCACGGCTCCCGAAGCCTGCCTTGCTTCGCAGGCCTGAGTCCCAGGGCAGGGCCAGTGGGGAGTGCATACCATTAACTTCAGCACTCTTTTTCCCTTCCAGCTAAGCCTGGAAAACCTTAGCCAAGAGACAGCAAACCACAGGGAAGTGGAGACGTGTGTGATGTAAGTGACATCTGACTTTAAAAATACTGGCCAGCACCTGAAACCTCTGTCCCTGTCCCATATCCCTGCTCCTGCTGCCCTTCAGCTCCAGCTTTAGCTGCCATCCTCTGGGGTGTCTGTGAAGCTCTGCTACCCTGGGTGCTGCACTGGGATGAATTTGTCAAATCCAGTAATGTATTGCATTAAGCAAACGTGGAATTGTGTGTTCTGAGAGCTTGTAGGGAAGAACCTGGCACACCAAGCGTGGGGCTTGGCGAGCACGGGTTTTCTGCCTTGTATGGCCTGAGGAGTTGGCAAAATCTTTGAGAGAATAATAAGTTCTGCTGGAAGCCACCATTTTCTGACTTATTCTAACAGTCTTTTAAATCAGTGTTTCAGTGGCTCCTTCTGCAGACTCTGGAGAGCATTTTTTAATGTGTTATTTAAGAAGAAATTGTCATACAAAACAGCCTAACAGTTTCTTTTGCACGAAAGAAAGCAAAAAGCATCAAACAGAGAACACAAAATTAAGTAGGTGATATTCCTGGTGTAGTTGGGCTGTCAAAACTGAGAGAACTGTCTGTCTGCAGACGAGGAGGGATCCATGTGATAACTTCTAGTATCAAAGGGAAGGAGAGGTCCCTGTTGTGGATGTGCTCCTGGTTGCTTTTTATTTACATTGTTCATTTGGAGCTGAGCAGTCCCTTAGGAAAGGGCCGTGTCAGGAGCTGTATTCCTCCCTTTGCTGTGCCCACTTGCTGTTCTAATAATAATTCTCCCTCCTGTCTGTGCTGCTGCTGCATTACAACACAGTCCTTAGTGCAGGAGCACCTCCTCCTCTCCCGAGCTGCTCCTGATAGTAGCTCTTCCTTTGTACAGCCCCAAATACCACCCCCTCCAGAGCATGATAAGCCAAAACCAGTGCATGAAATAACTAATTTTATTTTCCTTCTCTCAGCTGGAAAAGCCAGCTTCACGTATTTTTCCGGCCTTCCGATACCTTTCACGTTGGCAGGCTATGGATTTTCTTGTGTATCTTTTATTGATTGTATAAATGGCCTCTTCACAGTGGGTCTGGTGAACTCCTTGCATGCAAAAAGTACTAGGTTTTAAAAAACACCCCAAAGCCTAGCTGGTTTTATTTGCCTGTGCCAGGGCTGACACAGCTTATGTTGGCAGCGGTTGGGGTTGTTGGGTAGTATAACTTAAAGGTGATGTAAAATAAAATTCACTGCCATGAAATTAAAAGACTGATATCTAGATTGTATGAAACATACTTTGCAACTTAAGCAAGCTCCTCAATTTTTGCAAATGTGTCTGAAGCTGCTCTGGAGTGCCTGGACTGCCACGGTGGAGCGCAGAACCCACGGGCTCGCTGCAGGATTTAGGTCACCCTTGCTGTGGAGCACACAGGACCTGGGGTATTGTCCCTCTTGCTGAAATTCCTGATTCACCTCCTGGCTGCTTCTGACATCTGTTTTTTAGGTCTCACTGTTCACTCCAATCTCATATGTTGGTGCTTTAAGTACTTGGTGGTGTTTGTTCTGTGCTGTGTAAATGTGAGTGTTCAGGCACAGGCTGGTGCTCACGGTCTTCACGTCCTTCTTGCCAGGCTCACGCCAAAGCCTGTGGCATCTGGGTGGTATGTTTTGGACTCTGACACCCATATTGCAGTTACCTGACAATATAGACACAGTTTTTACCTTTTTCTGGAGCTCTTCAGGAGGAGGTTTGTGCAGTGCCCCCATGGCCTTGCACTGGTGCTCTGGTGGGCTGTCACGTGGGTGTGTAAAAACAAGTCTGTGTGGGCTGCATCTTGTCTAAACTGGGGAATCATGAGACTGCTTGGTTGGCAGGATGGCCCTCTAACCTACCCCAAAAGCTGGGTGGAAACTGCCGGTTTCTCCTGCATTTGTTAGGCATGAAGTGTTTCTTCAGGGAAGCATTTCTGAAGCCTCTTTAGTTATTGTGAAGGATTTTTTTTGTGACAGTTGCTGAAAGATACTTCTGGGTGCTTCCTGATGGCTGGAAAGAGTGAGCTTTGCCATTTCCTGTCTTGGGCTGGGACATGTAGGTAATTGTTTGTGCAAACAGCATCCAAACAGAGGTGCTGCACAAATGGAAACCTGTTGCTTACCAGAAACACACCAGAACTGGTAGAGAAGCTGCTGGAAGCAAAAGCCCTGAATGTGCCCAGTTAGAGGTGTGTTTATCCTGCACAAAAATCCTGAGCATGGCAGAGATGAAGACCTAGCAGCCATTTCCAGAGATGTTTCGTAGTTGTTTCTGCTGCAAAATCTGTAGCTCATCTTTGTGTGCTCAAAAGGATAATTTGATATCTGTGTATGTTTGGAGGAAGAATTTTAGAAGCCACTCTGCCTCCGTAAGCTTTCATATTCCCTTACTTACTCAATACTACAATTATCTCCATTGTATCTTAGTTTTTTGTTCAGGTGATTGTTGTACAATTTTACTCATATGAAGAATAAAATGGCTCTGCAGGTATCTTTGTGGGCAGTGCAGGCCATGGAATTAAACAGTCACGAGGGTGCAGCGAGGAAGGATGGTAGGGTACTTTCTAGCATTCTGGCTAAACTTGCCTTTTTTAGCAATAGGAGCCATTGAGCTACAGTTTTCAGCAGTAACAGAAGAAAATGAAATGTAAAGAGAACTGAGGCTGGTCTCTAAATACAGCTGAAGGACAAATACCTCTGCAGAAGGCAAATTTGAAGAGATTTTGTTTGTCCAAGTGTGAAACCCAAGTGCTGTTTGTGCTACAGTTCTTTCATTGTCAATTTTGTGTTTGTGAAGACAGTCCTCAGAGTTATTTTATTTTGTGACTATTGTAACACTGTTACTTTTAATTTTGCTCTGTTAACTAGTGCATTGTTCAATAATTAGTGCCATGCCTTGATTCTCAGCTGGTTTTTTTGATGAGTCTTGGGAAGAGTAACCTGTGGAGAACTGCATGCTCTGTGTTACATCCCCATGGAACTGAACGTGCATCTCTGTCTGGATGAGCTCACAGCAGCCGTTGATTTTTGAGTGATATGGCTGTTTTTATCTTCATAGGACTGAGCTTGCCCTAAAAGAAACCATGTCATCAGGGGGAGCTGAAGATGATATTCCTCAAGCAGAGAGAAAAACGGTGACAGACTTTTGCTACTTATTGGATAAATCTAAGCAGCTCTTCAATGGCTTAAGGTTAGTGGATTTTTGACAGTATTCCTGCAGAAAAGCCTTGGAACACACCCTGCAGTATGTGATGCTGAAATCAGTACAGTGAACGTTTCAAACCCAAACCCAGTAAGTTTGTTTAGAGAGAGTAATGCACCCCTGTATGGGTACTTTTGGACTGTGTATGTAAAAATGTTTGTAGGAGCAGAGGTTCCAGTTAGTAGTCAACTAGAATTTGGAAATCCCATTAAATTGATGTGATTATTGCTGAAATGGTGTGTTTGCAGGCCACGATTAAGGATTAGGTGTGACTGTGTGCAGTCCACAGCATGCAAATGCAAACCACTACTGTCTCAGTGGAAAAAGAAAGGAATGAGGAGGATTTTCCTGGGTGGGAGGAGAGGAGGAGAGGGAATATCTTTGGGGAAGAAATTTAGGAAGCGATAAACAGAAACATCAAAACCATACCCTGTATGTGTCTGCTGAAACAAATGCTTAATCTGAACTGTGGAGAAAGGTAAAATCTACATTTATCTACTAAGCAGCTGCAACAACAGCTGGAAAGTCCAACTGGTTTGTCTGCAGGGGAATACCCGTTTGGACAGTAATATGGATATCCTGTTTATGTCAGTGTGTGCTGAGTTAAACAGCATGTATCCAAAGCTGCTTTATTTCTAAGCTTTGCTGTGGAGTCTCTTAAGTAACAGGGGTTTGAGCTGATATCTGGTTGGCAGTTCAGCCTCTTACTGGTCTCTGAGTAATGCTGTATGTTTGGGCCCTTATAGCTTGCTGTTACTCAAACACAGATGGTTAGCAAAGATGCTTTTAATTCCTCCGCCCCCCGCTATTGATAATCCTTTCATGTGCTTTAGAAGTTGATTACCAAATCCAAAACAAACATTTTGTGCTCCAAAATCTGAATGGCAAGTGGGCAATGGAGACAAGGAGCTCTTGGTGGTTGCATTTGACCCCCCATGAGAGACAGTCTAAAGCAAAAGGACCGAGATCTTGGGACCAGCATTTCCAGGACTGTATATGACATTACACTGGCTTTCTGATAGATTTTGCTTGAAATTTTGGCCTGAAATGAGCACAGTTCATGTGTGGCTGTGTGCTGCTGTGGTTCAGATCAGAGAGGTGGCAGAGAACCTCCAGCCATTCTGTGCCTCCCTTGCCATGGAGGGAGGCAGTGCTTGTACCAGATTTCAAGATGAGAGATGAGAGATGGTTTCTCAGTGTATCCACAGTACTTCTCCAGAAAGAAACCTTCTTGTCCAGCTAAAGGAAAAGGAAACGAAGAATACCTTTGGATGAAGTATGGCAAATAAAAATAGAGATGGGATTGAGCAGCCAGTGCTGCTGTGCGAAAATAGGAATATTGCAGAACCTCTGTCCTTACTGTAACCTGGCACAGTTACTGCTTACACTTGACCACCATTTCACCTCTAAGACCTGTGATTCCTGTGGGCATAATGACAGCATAAAGCAACATTATAATTCTCAGGTATCTGCTCTGTTAGTGCTTGTTCTCAGGGGAGTTCACCTGGAAATGTCTTGGCAAGCATCCCAATTCTTAGTCCAGTTGCTTCATAATAAATGCATTTGATTCATGCCTGACACCTTCTGTTTTGAAGATGATGACAGCCTTTGCTGCTGTGTTTTATGCTATTCTCTTGCCCCTACCATGCTTCATAGAAAAGAAGTGATGGGGGAGGGAGAGGAGAGCAATGATTTCCTCCCCAAAACCTCCTCTGGGCACTTCAGCTACAGGGAGCTGAGCCTATAGCTGTGTTGGCAGCTGCTTAGCTGTTGCTGCTGCCAAAAATTGCAAGGGCTCAGCCTGCCACGTCTTTGTTTCAGTAGCATTTCCTTCCTCTCTTCCCAATACAGATGCCAAATACAGCATTTGAGGAAAACATATGATGGTCTGCCAAGGTTGCTGCTCGAAAGTGTACTTTGTGCTCCCAGTGATGGCATCTCCTGTGGCCATGCCTGCTGGGGTAACCCAGGGGGCCTGTCCTCCTGGTGTCTCTACCCTGGGCTATAGGCTAGAATAAACTGTTAACAAAGTGTGTTGCAATGGCTCTCTTCTCCCCTTTCCCTACTCCCACTTGCTTTTTTCTTGAAAAAGGCTGGGAAGAGGGAGGCTGTAAGGAAGCAGTTTGTCATGGTGTATTGTCACTGCTTTACTTTCTTTTAAATGTTAAAAAGTGCTTGTGTTCAGTATCACAAAGAAGCCTGGAACTTCACGGAATTAAAAAGACTTTCAGCAACTGTATTTTAGGGGAGTGATTGTCCCTTTGTACTGGGCCCTGGTGAGGCAGCTTGTCCTGTTCTGGGCCCCTCATGGCAGGAGGGACACTGAGGGGCTGGAGCGTGTCCAGGGAGGGGAACAGGGCTGGGGAAAGGTCAGGGCAGCAGAGGGAGCTGGGGGGCTCAGCCTGGAGGAAAGGAGGCTCAGGAGGTGCCTTCTGGCTCTGTGCCACAGCACTTTTATCCCACTGCTGCTCAGGTTCTGGGAACAGGAGCCTGTAACGACTACAAGCCCATGAACATAAAAGGAAATTGTCTGTTTTTATCACCTGTCAAAACTGTGAATGTCTTTAAAGCTTTGAATGTTAAACTTACAGTTTTTGTAGCCTTCCTCTTTGAAGCGTGCTGCTGAGTCTCTGGGACTTTCTCAACATCTTTAATGTCCCCGTTTGACAACTTCCATGTGGAGCTGGCCAAGCACACCTCAGCACCTTTAATTGGGTTTCAGCCAGTATTATCTGGCACCATGGCTGAAAAGAACTCCTGACAGAGAATTAATTATGAGCACGTAAGTAGTGCTGGGCTTCGTGGAGACAAAGAGTACAGCAAGAATTGGATAAAATTCTGCACTGTCTGTGAAATTTGTCCACCAGCCACACTAGTGCAGCAAGAGAGCCAGTCTTGTGTGCCCAGTGTGAGAAACCCATCCTTCTAGAACATCAGAGTTGGTGCCTTCACATCCCATTTGGAATGTTCTGAAAGCCAAGGAACTGGAAATGGTTTCCACTTGTTGTTGCAGGCTATTGTACTGTCCTAAATCAAATCTCCAGTCCCTCCTCTGCATTTGGATTTGTTTGGTTGCCCCTTTTTCCCTTTCGTAGGGGTGTTCAGCCAGAGCAGTAGAGCCAGCAGCCTGGGCTGGGCACACCCCACGGGCAAACCTGCTGCCTTTGTCTCTCCTCCCTGCTCTGGTGCCCTCCTGTAGCTCTGGAAGTAGCAATAAGTCTCGTTATAGCATGGGTCTTGAGCTCTCGAGTTGGGTGTGTAATTGCTTCTGGGTCATGTATTCCCTGTCTCCTTTGGTGGGAGGAGCTGTGCTGGAAGCTCACTCTGCAATCAGCCAAGGCTTTGGGATTCTTTTGGGCTGTTTCTCACCAAATAATGCACGTCCCCATGTTCTGTTAAAAAACTGCCCTAAATGTCCTCTTTTGCTTATGCATCCGTTTTCTCATGGCAGAATTTCTTGGTGCACGGGAGCAGCATGTGTGATGTTCAGCACAGAGCAGTAGAGGGATGGCAGGAAGGGCAGCTCTTGTCTGCAAAAAGCTGTAGTGAAGCCACAGTAATGTATTGTCATAAATGAAGTTTTATTACAGCCATGTCAGAATACTATCAAAAGAACAAGTGCTGCTGTCTGTTTCCATGGAGATCCTTCCCGTTCCCTGGGGAGCCGAGGAATCCATGGTGTTGTGCAGCTATGCCAGCTGCAATTAGGCAGGCAGGCTGCGGGAGGAATATCCGTGTGGACAGGCAGCAGTGGCTGCAGCCAGCAGTGCCACACACAGGGGCACTGCCCTGGCAGAGGCTTCTGAGAGCACCCCTCATTTCCACAGGCTCACAGCCAGAGCAGCGCAGCCAGCCCAGCTGGGCTTTGTGTTCAGGGCAGGCTGGAGTGTTCAGGCTTGTGCAGAGGAGGGTGTGGAATGGGGAGGTGACAGGTGAGTGTGTTAATTAGCTCACTAATGAGGGATAGATGCATGGGCATCATCAGCCCATACCTGCACCATAACCCCACCTGCTAAATTCTTAGTTTGTGTGGGTACTGGTGTTTGAGAGAAGGGTGCTTTCTTGGGTGAGGGTTCTTCAAGTCACCTGTTCATTCAGGCATTCTGTAGGTTAGTGCCAGGGAACTTTGATTTGTATAGTTTTTAAAAAAATTACCCATTTCAGTGTTGTTTTGTAATTATATATTTTTTATATATACTTTAACATTGAATCTTGTGGATGTGCTAATTAAATTAAATTAAAGCTGCCTCTTGCTGTGTCAGAGTCTGTGCTGTATCTTGGGTGTGTGTTTGGACAGTGCCTTAGCTTCTTTTGTTTAGCTAAGATGTTTACATCTATTACAACGAGAGGAGGGGGTGAATTGTTCCTTGCAGAAAATGCTTTAAATTTGCATGTGTTTGTATCAAGGTGGATTTAAATGAAGATGTTGGTATCCTGAAGCACATATTTATATTCCTGTTTACCCCTTGCTACACCAACATATGCTGCAAGATTTTGAGCAGCACGTTGCAAGTTTGAAGGGATTTTTTTGTTTTTTAATTTGGTAAAATCCTAAAATCCTGCCCAGATTCCTTGGCATCTTCATGGCATATCAGCACCAAGTACTGGAATGCTTTTCCAGGCTGGTAAGGGATTCATTTTACTGGTAGTAGCTGAGCTAGGTCCCTTCAAGCTGTGTGGGAAGTACAGTTGGCTGACGAGCAGAAGAATATTAATTTCCTTTCCTACCTCGGGTGCTGTTAAAGCAATTACAGTGAGCAGACACAGGCCAGAACACTGCTCTGAAATGGTGTGTGCTGCTCTGCTTCTCTGGCTCCTTCAGAGGACATGGAAAGGTTTCCTAAAGGTGATGCTTCGCTAGGTTACCCTCCAGGCTTGGATGTGGAATGTGCTGCTTTTCTGTCTGCTGAAGGTGGACATGAACCAGCACTGTGATTTGGGAGAGCATTCCTTGTGGAAATCAATCTTGAATCAAATAAAAGAGGGTTCTGGCTTGGAAAAGCTGTTCTACTTCCACTTGCAGAGTTGTGCCCCTCCTTTAAATGAGCTTTGGTGTGGATGTGTAGGGAACGTGTGCTCAGTGGGACTCAGGGGTTTGGTCCCCTCTCTTGCATTTATTTCAAGACTCAGGTCATTCCTGGGAGAGGGGAGGAGTGAGGGTTGAGAGCCTTTAAAGCCAAAATCCTTAGGAATATATCATAGTTGGTTGGAAATAGACCATGGCATGGAAACCGAGGGGAGGTAGGAGAGCAGAGCTGAGCTGGGTTGGCTGACGCACCTTGTGGCGCTGGAGACTGACAGGAACCAACCAGGAGTTCTCAGGTTGTGGCGTGTCACTAGCTGTGGCAGAGAGGGTGACAAATGTGGTGATGGTGTACCAGAGCCCAGCGAGAGTTAACTGTGAGCACCCATGTGCTGGCCTGACCTGCTGATAGTGGGGCAGTGGTTTTGTTTGTGATGTCATAGGCTCTGTTTCTGAAACACGGCTGTATCCGTTTGAAAAAGATTCCTTCCTCAATCAGTAACAATAAATATTATCAGTCTATATTAGCTAATTTCCACCTGCTCGTTGTTAGGTGGGGTTTTCTGTTTTATGATATTTTAAGAGTCCAATTTGTCTTTCTGTGCATATAACCATATAATTTCTTCTCTTTTAGCAAAATTGTAAGATATTTTCAAACACCTGTTGCATGTTCCTACATGATCATTTCCTATTTGGAGACATGCAGTCATAACAGGTTTTGAGAAACTCTGGCAATCATGGTTCTTGTAGTTCTGGTTGCAAGCAAAATTCTAAAGTATGTGAATGAATCCTGAACAAAGCAGTTCTGACTTTGACACAAACGTTCTCCTGTCATGTTGCGCTGACTGGATTCTGCTTCCTAATTCTGCTTTTGTCACTGTCTCTTGCAGGGATTTACCTCAGTATGGGCAGAAGCAGTGGCAATCCTATTTTGGGCGAACATTTGATGTTTACACCAAGCTCTGGAAGTTCCAACAGCAGCACCGGTAAGGAAATGTTGTAGGCAGATGTGTTGTGTGGGTTTAAGTGCAGCTTTAATCTCTGGAATGCCCAGAGCCCCAGCTAATATTGAGATTTCACTGTGTTGTTCAAGCATGAAGGGAGGGAGCAGCAGCTTCCTGCAGTGCTCACAGTCTATTGAATTAAAATGTTGCAGAGCGTTCAGTGTGATTTTTTAACAAACCCTTTTGCTCTACCTGAGTGTGTGGTGCTTTAATTTCTTACTGAGGAGGTGATGGATTCTGCAGAGCAGAATCTGGAATGGTGTGAAGTCTCTTGCTGCAGCGTGGGCTCTGATCCTTCACACCTTCCTCTGGCTGCATAGTCTGCGTGTTCTCCTGGGAAGTGGTGACCTTTTGTTGTGTGTATTTTGTGCAACACACTTATGTCTGCTTCTGGCAAGTTTATGCAAGATAAACGGCCCTTCTTGTGGGGTGTGTGTGCTGCTGGCTCTGAGGGGCTGCTGCTGGCAATGCTGCACCACTAATGAAAGCTGAATTTGGCCCTGCAATGGCTCTTTGTCTTGTCTGGTGGGATGTTCTGGGAAATTATTGAATCCTTTTAATCTTTCTTTTCTCTCTTGCGACATAGACAAGTATTGGACAATCGGTATGGGTTGAAGAGGTGGCAAATTGGGGAAATTGCTTCCAAGATTGGGCAGCTCTATTACCATTATTAGTAAGTAAGCACAGAAGAGGATTCAGTGGGCAATGCAGGGTTAGTGGCAGCTGCACTATGTGAATGTCTGGATGCTCAGTCAGGAGGAACCAGTGACTGGGCTGGGTCACGATGCCTGTTTGTGAATGAGGGCCCTGGGGACGGCATGGGGTGCTGCAGGGAAGGGCCCCTGTGAGCCTGGTGCCACGCTGCTGGTCACACTGCTACTGCCCAAGGACTTCTCTCCTGCCTCCAAAGGGTCTTCCACGTGTGCTGCATTGGAATGTTGTGCAAAAGTGTGATTTACAAGTTTGGGAGTTTAATGTTCCTTTAAGCTGTTCGGTGACCCCATCACCTGTACGTGAGGTGCAGGATGGGCAGCTTTGATTGTGCTCTGAAATGGGATCCCAGCTCTGACACACCCCAGAGTGAGAGTCTGGCTCTCCTAGGATGGCACTGGAGGAGGGAGCTGTGCCACGGAGGCACAGGCTGCCTGAGGGGGCAGGAAGGGAGGGTCTGGCGTGGCTTTCCCTGTGAGGCAGTGAGCTGATGCCCTTGTTCCCCGCAGCCTGCGCACCTCGGAAACCAGCTATCTCAACGAGGCTTTCTCCTTCTACTCAGCCATCAGGCAGAGGTCCTACTACTCCCAAGTCAACAAAGAAGACAGGTATGTCTGAATGGAGGCCCTTGTTTTTTCAAGACTAGAAAGGTGTGTGGAAGCAGCAAGGAGCTATCAAGTATAGGAGCATAACTAGGATAAAATCCATGTTGTTGAAGAAAGTTTCTTTTAATCCTTCTGCCACTGTTGTAAAATTCAGGATACATAAGAGCTTTGCTGTATGACTGGAAGAATATTCTGTTACCTGGTCCTGGATAGAAGGCTATTAGCCCCAAAGTTTTGTCATTTTAAATCCTGAGCAGTATCAGTGCTGGGAGCTAGAATGCTGTGGGTGGAAGATGGGTCAGCTGGGCTGGAGCAGAGGAATCTGTGTGATTCTCATCAGGCCTTTCAGGGGAACAGCAGCTCATACTGCAGTACAGCAAGGTTTGAACAGCCAGCCATGATATCTGACTCCCATGCCCCTGTCAAGTAAGGAGGCTGTTGCTTTCTTAAATTATTTTTTTTATGTCCCTGTATTCAATTTTAACTAAACCTCCAGGAAGCCAGGTGGCTGTTCATCACCACATGAGTTCAGTCAGAACTCTTAATCTGCAAGTGTTCAGCCCTGCTGTAGTCTTAAACTCCTCCTCTCCCTTACCCCTGCTACCTGCCTGTGTTCTGTTTTAATCTCAGATTTGGCTGTGGTGTTTTTGTTGTTGTGTCTAGGCCTGAATTAGTGGTTAAGAAGCTGCGTTACTATGCGAGGTTTATAGTGGTTTGTCTCCTGCTCAACAAGATGGATGTTGTAAAGGACCTTGTCAAGGTAAGCTAGAATCAGGACAAAGGTGCTGAGGGGTGGGAGGTTGCTGATCCTTGCCTTTCTAGTCTGTCTGACATCCAACACAGGGAATACCTTCTGTCATTCAGACATTTAATAATGACACTTCAGGATCAAATGGTTTGGTTGCATTGTTTGAACAGCAAGTAAAATATTCCAATAGCTGCAGCCCAGACAGGGAGGTGCCCTGGAAGTGCAGCAAAGGAACAGCAAGCTGCTTCCCACAGCATATGCTTCCCAGCCCCTCTGACAACCTCGCTTCAAGCAGTTCCTGCGCCTGACAGCTTTGTGTAGGTTGCATTGCTGTGTGTGTCACAGCTCCCTTGAACTGCAGGCTTAGCTTAGCCCAGCTAAACCAGCCACACCATCCCCTTTCTCAAGGTATTTAAAGTTACTTGCAAGCTGAAATGTGAGTCCCTGGTATCCATAGCTCATGGTAATAACCAGTGACATAGCTGTGAGTGGGATAATTATACTTAACTCCAGATATCTTTGCATTTGGACCTACGTAAAAGACAATTTGCTTTGCCAGAACTCAGTGTAGCATTGGCATTCTGTCTGCTGAAAGAGCGCGTTTTGGCTGGCATGTTAGTCAGGAGTGTGCTGCATATGTTCTCGAGGAATTTATTTATTTATTATTCTTAAAGGCCAGCACAGCTAACCAAATATAAGGCTACCGACTGCCTGTTAAAGTCTGGTTTTAGGACTCACTGTGTCTATCTCTGAACTGTTTACATCAGGAGCTGTCAGATGAAATTGAAGACTACACACATCGTTTCAATACTGAAGATCAGGTGGAGTGGAACCTGGTTCTTCAGGAAGTGGCAGCATTTATTGAGGTGAGAATACCATCCCCTGTAGTTGTTTCAGAGTTTTCTGTCTTGTTGATGGAAGTGTTGCTGTATCACCACATTTGTGAGGGAAGCAGGTGTGCCGGTGCAGGGGCAGTATGCCTGTCCCGTGAACCCCTGACACGTTCACAGGAATATTTAAATGCTGCCAGAATGGGTGTCACCATTACCATTCACTCTTCTCCTTTGCTATTCATTTCTACAAAGGGAAGACAAGCTAAAATAGGCAAACTGAAACTATTATGACTGTAGGAATACATAGTTTATTCTGGATGAATTTGTAAGGTTGTTGATGACATTTGACTCCTCAGGTACAGCAAAGCTGAAGCAGAGTCCATGTCATTGGAGGCAGTATGCTTTTCTCTCACTCTGTACCTTCATCTGCTTGTCCCATGTATTTCTTGCAGTCCCTAAGAGCTTTGCTTTTCCAGCTGGGAAGGCTTTACCCTCTAGCCTGCATACAAATATATAAATACATGTATGGCAAAGTAATTTAAAAAATCTGCCTCGTTTGTGAAATGTTTATTGTAAGTGCCGAGACCTGTGGACTTCTCTCTGACTGCAAATCTGTATGCTTTCCTGAATTCTTGATTTATTCTGGTTGCTTTTTTTAGGCAGACCCTGTCATGGTTTTAAATGATGACAACACCATTGTAATCACCTCTAACAGGCTTTCTGAGACGGGAGCTCCGTTGCTGGAGCAGGGGATGATAGTGGGACAGCTTGCTCTTGCAGATGCGCTCATTATTGGGAACTGCAACAACCAGGTAAAGGAAACTCTGAGCTTTGCATCTTTGGAGTCCCCCCCATGACATCCCTTCTGATCATACAACAGAAATTCCAACAGAGGAGAACACTGAAATATTTTTGTTGTGATGGTTGCAGTGGTAGCAAGAGGAAGAGGCTTCACAGAAATAAGACCTAAAAATGAAGTGTTAGATATTAGATCTGTGGTACTGACCTCTTATTCTTTATATTCAGCATGTCAATTAAGTAGACACGATTGATTTCCATACACTGGATTATTTGTAACAACATTCAAGCATGGGAGACCCCTAAGATACATCCAGAAAAAGCTTGACTTGAGCTTTCATATGACTCACTGCAGCTTGTTGCAACTTCAGTGGCAACAGGAAGAGGTTTTCAAAAGACATTCTAGGTTCTGCTTTTAGATGATAATGATAGTGAAGTTGTACAGATTTCATGGCTTCACTGTGAGCTCTTTTCAGATAAGCAAGGGAGTTATATTTAAACTACACTTCATCTGTCTTTGTCAGATTTTGTCTGAATTCATAGTACACAGCCATTTCAGCACCTGAGTAGTCCACATCCCAGAGAAGCCTGTCGTTTGGAAGCAGGGGTGTGCAGTGCAGTGACTTGGCCTGGCAGATGAGTAACAAACAGCCTTTGTCTTCTGTGAGCTCTTCTAGAAGTCATTCACAGCTCTGCAGAGATTCAAAGATGACACTGACAGATCCCTGAGAGAGAATGGTCTCTCTGGTGTGCAGTGGAGTCTCTCAGCTGGATAATTCCAGGGAAATTCTGTTTAATGTGTATCTGGCAGAATAAACTGTGTGACTCTCCTGCAGGTCAAGTTCAGTGAACTAACAATCGACATGTTCCGAATGCTGCAAGCTCTGGAGAGGGAGCCCATGAACTTGGCATCACAAATGAACAAACCTGGAATGCAGGTCAGTTCCACTTCAGTAACAAGCCTGGCAACACATCTTAACTGGGATTTTTGTTGATTGATTGCTTTTAAGTAGTCCACTCCTTCAGTATTGTCCCCATGCAGAGCAGGTTAGTAAAGGTGGTGTAACTTCCACGAGAAATTAGTGAAGAGTAGCTCAAACCCGTGGACTCATCAGGTTACTAAGTCATCTCAAAGTTAATGTCCCATTCAGAGAAAGTGTTCTATCTGGGGCCAAAAGAAAATATGAAGATTTTTCATTTATTTAATTGAGATGAAGTGTGAATTGTGTCACTCATTTCTTGGGTGATACTTGAGAGAGGAAGAAGGATTTGGTTCACAAGTTCACGAGTGAGGGATAATACAAAGTTCTGGTTTGAATACTGTGCATCTTGCTTTACTGCGTAGTAGGAAATGCAGAGTGGGCAGACCATTTGTGTGGGTAGTGTGTTGGAGCATTCTAATAAATAGAAATTTGGAGTGATATGAAATTGCTGTGGTAATATCTGGTTGTTGGGGTTTTTTGAGTAGTGTTTTGTTTCTTTCTTTTAACAGGAGTCAACAGAGAAGCCAGCCAGGCGGGAGAACCCCCATAAATACCTACTTTATAAACCAACTTTTAGCCAGCTGTATACATTTTTAGCAGCATCATTTAAGGTTTGTGAAATCAGTGAATTTATTTGTAATAAAAAAATATCCAGGACTGTTTGTAAGACTGAGTGAAATGTGGATCTCCAGTGATCTGGAGAATAGAAAAATCTTAAGAGTATTCTTTCATTTCATATCTTGCCAAGCACAAACCAAAATCAGGGAAGTGCATCAGGAACTGTTGCTCTTAAGCACTGTACAGCTACTGAATCCCCAGTCCTGTATCCCATTCGAACTCTAAACAAAGCTTCCCTTGTGCATTGTCTGGGAGCTGGGCTCTCGTGGGGCTTGGCAGCTTTTGGGTTCCATATCTCGGAGAGCCTCAGATGTGGACAGACAGTAAAAGGGTCTGTGTGGAAGCAGATGCTTTTTCAATGCTGCTCGGAGCTCTGATACCAGCCTAGAGGTTTGTGTGGAGACAAGTTGAGACATTTCATCAGGTGCCGCTTTTGTTCTGTTGGAAGGGATGTCTGTGGTGGGGCAGGGCCTGTCCTTGCACCCAGAGCAGAGTGGAGGGCAGCCAGCAGCAGGAGTAGCACAGTTACAGTGACAGTGTGTTTATGGAGGTGATGATTCAGTACTGAAATAAACTTGTGCCTTTCTTCCCTTGGCCCTGGTGGCCTTGTTTGCACTGCAGGAGCTGCCTGCCAACAGCGTGCTGCTGATTTACCTGTCTGCCACGGGCGTGTTCCCATCAGGTCGTTCGGATAGTGAAGGTACAATAAAGGAATGCTCCCTGTCATGAACAGGGCTTGAATTCTCCTGATGTTCCAGGACAAGTGACCAAGAAAGATGTCACAAAGCTCCTTTTAAAAGACGAGTCAATTTGATTCTCCTGTCTGCTTAGTAAGATAGCCTTTATTTTCCACAAACAATAATTAAATCTTTGTGTTTTAATTACTGTGCATTAGCCTGAGAACTTTTCAAAGGACACATCCAGTTTTTGATGCATCTGAAGTATTAAAAGCCTCCCAATTTTGAAGACCACGTGGCTCAGTTGATGCATCAGCACAAAGTTCATAAAATGGCTCCGTGGCCCTCTGATTCTTTGCAATGCCCAGCACCAGGAGAACGTGTGGCCAGGACATGGGTGGTGAAAGGACTCAAGCAGCTGCAGGGACTGGTCTATTTGCACGCTCATTAACCTGACAATTCAAGCCCTTCTCATGATTTTTGACAATTCCCCTCACCTCACCCTCCTGTTCTTTTCAATCTAGCAGAATATTTGGATGCAGCTGCAATGTAAAAGCTGAAAACTGGTTGGCTGAAGTAAACACAGTCCAAAGATCTGTTTATATAATTCCAGAAAAAAAATCAAAATAATTTTTTAACATCCTAAATATTGTAAAAAACCTCATCTGTTTGAGACTTGCATTCCTTTATAAGATGCATGCTTTGTCCACCCCCGTGCATGATTTATAGAGCTGTCAAAATGTTAAAAGAAATAAAAAAATCCCTGTCAGCTTTGGACAGTGGCAGTGATTTTTTTAAAATGCTTTTAACATTTTACTTCTTGCTGCAGCTTGGTGATAGGTCCTCACTGCAGTGTGTCCTCTGAAGCCTGTGGTATGTCCCCCTCTGTGCATGTGTTGTTTCAGCCTAAGGCCTCGTGGCAGAGGCATCCAGGCTCAGTCCCTGTGAGCTGCACAGCCAGCGTGCAGCTTTCACCAAGGAACCATCCCAGCTGCATTCCTTTAATAAGGTGCTTGGTCTGCACACACTTCTGCCTTATTAAAGGGGAGAGCAGCTGCCAGTGGCACTGTGCATCGCCTGCGAGCCGCGTGTTTGGCAGACCGTGTGAGGTGTTTGTAACACTGCTGAATTAATGTTTGTCCTGTTCCTGATTTTGTATCCCCAAAGCTTCCCTTAAATGGAAAGGCGTCTTGTATCCAAACCTGAAAAAATTGCATTTGGTGGCCAAATGTGGGTCAGCCAAGTCTGCAAATGTATGACAGAATGAGGAAACCCTAATACTGTATTTCGCTGAAGTTAGTGACATTTCATACCCATACCAATGGCAGAAATATTTCTTGGTATCTTGTAGGATTTGATATTTTTTATAGCCATTGCTTTTGTGTTTGCTGTCCATCAGACATTCAGGGGGTAGCTCAGTTCTGCAAATTTAGCAGAATATTCAGCCTAGAGTGGGAACACATGTCCAGGGCGTGTGCATGTGAAACTTGTGAATTCTGATACAGATTTGAAATCTGGTTAAAGCTATTGTGTCCCTTTGTCATTCTCTTGAGTTCTCTCTTCTCCCCTTTGCAGTGTTAGAACTGCAAATGACAGTAGTATTTCTAGTCTTTTTGATTCATTTAGCCTTATTTTTTGATCAAATTCTGAGTCTGGAATATGCAAACTCATACAGTAATTTTACAAAGGTATTGATTTTCCTGTATCAGACGTGTAATGGATTTTAATCTTTTATCTCTGTGGTGTAACAAGAGCCAATATTAGGATAATTTGCATTAATTTACGGGTTAATAGTGAATAATTAAATTAGAATTTATGACATTGCATTCCTTGCTTCTGATAGTTGCTGAAATTTCCAAAAAAGCATGAAAAGGAAGATGCAGTTAGCGAAGTCTCCACGTTCCTCTCTCCCCTCCTTACAGCTGCAGCAGTTCAGATTCCCTTAGTTTTCTGGGGTTTGTTGTTGCTTCCTCCCTGTCTTGTAATCAGTAGATGTCCAGCAGGGGTGAGTTGCCCCTGCTGATTTCAGCTTCCTCTTGCCACGTGAAGGTCCCTACGATTTCGGGGGCGTGCTGACCAACAGCAACCGGGACATCATCAACGGGGACGCCCTCCACAAGCGCAACCAGGCCTACAAGGAGATGCACTGGTGAGTGGCTGGGGCAGCCTGCAAAGCCACAGAGCTTGTCTTCAGCAGAGAAAAATGCATCAACACCTCCGGAGTTCAGACTCCTCGGTGCAGGACATCATAATGGGGATTGCCTTGAGCACTCAGAAGTGAACGTGCAGCTGTAAATGATCATTTAAACACTTCAGCCTTACTTATGTAAGTTAGTAGAAGTTCTTAATTGCTGACAAACTTCAGATCAGTGGTGGGTGACTTCTCAAGAAGTTAAACCTGTCTTGAACTAATGAGAAGTCCCACAGCCCCTATTATAGACAGCTGTAGACAATAGTGCAGCTCTTCTCTGAGGATGAATCTGGGGGCTGCAGCATGGGAAATCTGCTTTTTGTCTGGCTGTGGGCAACCGTGTGGCTGAGACACTTGTGCAGTGTCGGAGCTGTGCAGCAGTTGTGGGTCCCTTTCTCCTTGCAGCCTTCACCCTGGAGATCTCTACCCTTTCACCAGAAAGCCCCTGTTCATCATCGTGGATTCTTCCAACAGCGTCGCCTACAAGGTAAGGCCCTTGGAGGCAGCTCCTCCTGTGGTAGGATACAGTGCCAACCCCTAGTTAGCTCACACTTTTAACAGGCTATTTTTTTAAACAGTTTGTATTCAGTCTTTCTTTTCTTTTGAGGTTGTGCATGCTAGTCAGGATCTGACCCTATGAATAGGAACAAGAAGGAGAAGCACATGAACAGCCGCTCATTGGAAAGTAATAAATCCTCCTGGAGGGAAAAAAGGTTCAAGATTTCCAAGGTCTCTGGTGGGAGGTTTACTTTTGTTTTATACCAAAGACAAATCTCGATGTGTGTGCATGGGGGAGGGAGATAACTAATGTGCTTTTGTTTTTTCCAGTCATCCAACATTCAGTTGCTTTTAAGCAACAGAAAGGAGTCAAAGCATTGAGCCTGATCTTAAAAAACACGGGGTGTGTGTCTGAAAAGTGTCTGAACCAAGGAACTAACAAGACTCAAATTAGCATCCAGTGTTACTGTAGAGTGGTGTTTGCTTGGACACTGAGCCTCCTTCCTAGGGTGCTCTGGACTTACAGTAGATTTTCTCCATGCCAAATCAGCTCTGGGAACCTGCAGTTCGGGTAATACAGAAGCAGGCTTTGCACTCGTGGTGGCCAGTTGAATCTGGAGAGCCTTACACATGTATTTCATTCATGAATGGGGTAATAAGAATGTGCTATATCTGGGGAAAGTGCCACTTCTGTGTTCCTTTTTATAGCTCCATTATGTGCAGTGAGGGAGGGAACATCCACAGCTGCGTTTCGGAGGAGGAACAGGGACGTCTAGTGGCCAGAGGAACTGGTGCTGTTTGTTTTGAAGGCATGTGTTGGCCAAGGAGAGGTACTCAGTCAGTGGTCAGTGTGAGTCAGGGTGGTTCTGTGTGAGCCAGGGAAGTCCTGCCTGACAGCCAGATAATGATCTGACCTCTGTTGGCTCTGTGGTTTGTTGTAGTGTAATGTATCTCAGAGGGCTTTTTAAACACCACTTTATTTAAATTCACTGCACTGGTTTCAGAACATATCTGCTTTTTCTTGAATTCTCTTCCCCGTTTAAATAGAGGGAAACACAATTAGAGTGATTTACTTGTCTTTGTGAGAAAGTGAGCATTTGGAAGGGATTTATTTCCCTATGCTCTTTCCTGACATTCATTCCAGTATAACATCAGGAGGATTGGTTTTCTTTCAGGGGAAAAAGGTATGGCTTGTGTTGGGTTTTTGGTTTGGTTTTGGTTTTTGTACCACCTTCCTCTCTAATAGAATTGTCAGAAGATGTCAAATGGATCAGCTCTGTAAGAGAGCAGGGGATTCCAGCTCTGGACAGATTGGGGTTCTGTGTAAAGCTTAGAGCAAAGAACCTGTTTGGGGCAATGGATTTCCACGTGTGGATTTGTAGGTCTTGTGAGAATAACGTCAAGTGTTTACAGTAGAATTTGCTTTTTGTATTGCATTTAAATTTGGTAATTAAGTTTTCTTTATGTTTTGTGGGCACACAGTAAACAACTCTGTAACCTCCATTGAGTTTGCAGAGTTCCTTATTCTGCAGTGAGCTGACAGGGGTGCAAAACCCAGCAGTCTGTTCAGCACAGCATCCAGCTCTGTCTGTGTGGAAGGAGCACAGAAATGTGAGCTCTGGAAGTATTTCAGGACAGGATTATAGAAATGGCTGCTAGGAGCACTGACCCAGATCAGAACGGTGGGGGCAAAACTGCGAGGAACTTAAAAAGAAATCTGTTCAGCATTTCAGAAGTGACATTCACCTTCCCCATCTCTTGCAGCTGAACATAGGCAGGCGTGTGAGGGGGCTGGTTCAGGTGTCTTGTGTTGTTTTCCAGTGAAGGTTCATGGCAGACTCTCAAGGTCAGTGTTTCCAGCCCTTGTACACTCCTACCTGTGCTTGTGCTGGGGTGCTTGTCCCCAGAGTGCCCTGACAGAGCTGTCCTGTGACTGTCCCCCTGGGCTGGGAGGTGTCTGGGGGCTCCAGTGCTGCCATGAACAAAGAGCAACCATGTGAGGAATTAAAGTCAATACTGACTTTTTTCCCCGTGGCTGCTCTGATCCTCCCTGATAGGACAGGAGCTATCCTGACATTTAAATGTCACTGCCAGCAGTAGCAGCAGGAACAGCAAATGCTCACACATCCCTCTCTGCAGCCCGTCCCTGCTCTCCTGCACGCATCCCCGTCCTCTCCCTCTCTCCACAGGACTTAAATGGTGATGACTGAAAGTAAGTCCTGCCAGGAAGTGACTTGCCAGTTTGTCAAATCAGCAGCACTTGAACAGCTTCCTGCCCTGTATATTTAGCTGAGAGTGGAAGATAACTGCAAATCGAGCATATCTACTGAAAGCCGTGAATTTTTTTTTTAACACTTCCATTTAAATATAGCTGTCTGTGTGTTCTTGAAGGTTACCACTGCATATGTGGATGAAATAATATTTTTAAATCAATATCTTCCTGTAGCTGTCCTGTCTAGGATCATGGTAAAATGCAAAGTCTTCAAACCAAACCAAACCAAAACCTGCAGCCAGTGAGAATGCAAGGCCTTTGTCAGTGATGTGGTATAAATACTCAGCTTAGCAAAGCTCAAATGTGAAGTGGCTTCTTTTGGAGATGATGGGCAGTTCTTTCTTGGAAGGAGATGTACATGACATGCATTGTAAAAATCAGCAATACTTCTGTTGGAAACCTTGAACACTGAAGAACCAATCAAATTTGAAACAAAGTGGAGTTTATTCTTTTTGGAGTTGTCCATGGATAGGGTGCTCCATATCCAGACCTCTTGTCAACATCTGGAGTGCAGGGCAGTTCTCCTGGCTTAACCTCTGCTGGGACAGAGTCCAGAGTGCTCTCAGCCAGTGCCTGAGACCCACAGGTGACCCAGGGCTGCTCTTGGTGTGGGACTGCGGGGCTGTTCTCACTGCTGGCCTGCCTTTGCTCTGTAACTGAGTGACACACGATTTAATTAAACGAGTTAATTAAACTTGTCAGTCAGCTCGTGGTACTGAGAATTCCAATTACTGGAGAAGGTAGAGCCTTGCCAGTGTGAGTACAATTCAAACCAGCAGCGTCTGGGGTGACTCCTGGAGGTTGAAATGTTTCTTTCACCAGTTCCTGGGCTGACCTGGTGTTACTGTCTGCAAGGGAGTTGTCCTTGTTTCTTCCTTAGAGACCAAACCTAGGATCCAGCATTATCAGTCTTCCCTGGGCTCCCAATGAGCTAGAAGGGTTTCTAGCACTACTCAGCACTCTGTCAGAGATGGGAAGTGTTTTATTTTGATTAGACTAGATTTCTGTCTCTAGTATTTAGCAGATTTAGATCAAATTATTTCTGTAAAACTAATATAACTGAAATATACTGCCTGGAAGAGAAAATTCATTTAAATTATGCAGATGCCAAAAGGAATTAAAAAAATTAACTTTTTGAGGATTCTTCACAAGCAAATACTTGTGGCGATGTATGTCTTAGACTTGTAAACTGCACTTTTAAGAATCTGATCTGCAGATGTGTGTGGCACTCGTATGCTGTGGAGGCAGGGTTTGAGTTTGTGCTCTGCAAGGATGCAGACACAATCACATTTTCTGTAGCTTTGCAAGCCTTCAGTTGAAGAAAGCTGTTCTGGTGACAGCTAATGAGGTTGTGTGCATGATTTTTGGCTTTTTTCCCTTTGTGATAATTGCTGACCACCAGACAGATACACAACAGGACTGTTACCAGGTAAATAATGGTGGAAGTGGACAATGGTGGTGTTTCAGGTTCTGGAGAAATTCTTGGACATTCAGCAGCATTTAAGGTGCTGGTGAAAGGGGCATGGAGTGAGTCTTGTAAAAGGAGGGTTAAGTACTGCAGATGTTAAGGTTGTGACATACTTCTTTTAAGGGAAACTTTTAAACTTTTCTCTGGGCCCTCCTGTTTCATCAGACATAGCTCCTCCTGCTAGAAAGAAGAGGGCAAAGAAATGGTTTTGACTGAGTAGTTCAGTTGGTGTTGAGGGAAGATGTTAAACCCAATTGCTTTCACTTTTACTGCAGAACACGATTTTTTTATTTTCAAGTAATGTGTTACTACTGAAAGCCATATTTCCATGAAATTAGTGTCTGCCATCAGTAGCAATGAAATGAGAGAATTGTAATTCATTTAAAATGTAGTTGGTTATATTCCTTCTGTGCTGTGATCTCTGAGTAAGTGAATTTGTCGGGCTCATTGCCAATGCTGAGCTGTGTGAGGGGCATTAGTGTCTTCTGTCATTAATATGATTTGTACCCTTGACTTGCTGAATATTCAAGGCAAGCAAAGTGACCATCAATACTTCAAAATTCTTATCTGTTACAGAATTTCACAAACTTATTTGGACAGCCATTGGTGTGCTTGCTTTCTCCAACAGCATATCCAAAAGCATTACAAGGTATGTGCAGTACTGCATTTCCCAACAAGCTGCAGTTGCATCCTGTATCTGTCCCAAACAGAACGTGGATTCCTCAGCAAAAGGCAGCTTTCCACTGCTGTGTAACCCCTAAATCAGGTTACCAGTCCCTGAAGTAGTGTGATAAAGTTTAGCTAGTGTATGTGGTAAATATTTTGTTCCAATGCTGGTGACATTTCTGCAGATGGCTCCAACAAGGGCTGGGAGCAAAGGCTGTCCTGCACGGAGACTGAGGCACAGCCAGCCCGTGGCTGACGGTGGTTGTTACAGCTCTGGGCAGGGTTACTGCTCCCAGAAAGGGAGCAGAGTCAGTTTAGGTGTCTTGGTGTTAATGCATGTCTCCAGCAAGCCTTTATTGCCAGTCACTGATCAGGTCTGCAGGAGAGAAGGTGTAACTAACTCCTCTGTGACGGAATTTAGCGGGTGAGCGACTTCGTTGTGTGGCAGGGACGGCGTTTCTGCTTCGTGTGCCAAATGCATCCCTTTGTCTATTGATTTATTTTTCCTTTTAGATCAGTCTCAGCGGGGTAGCCTCTTCACACTCTTTCTGAACAATCCGTTAATGGCATTCCTGTTTGTCTCTGGATTATCAAGCATGCGCCGAGGATTGTGGGAGAAGTGTCAGGATTACCTCCGAAAAATCAACCGGGACATTGCCCAGCTGCTGACCCACTCCCGGTCCATAGGTACGGCCTGGCCAGGCCCAGCTCAGCCTCCCGGGGGGGTCTGAGCCTTTCTAAACTGGCCTTTCTTTGCTTTCTGTACAGATCAGTCCTTTCTTCAGTTTTTTGGGGATGAATTTCTTCGCTTGCTTCTCACAAGATTTATCTTCTGTTCGGCTACCATGAGGATGCACAAAATCTTCCGGGTATGCAGGGATGTCTGTGCCTTTGTGGGAGCTCCCGGCCTGCAGAACTGCCCTGGTCAGGTGGGAGGGTCCAGGGTGACCTCAGAAAGGGCACTGATGCTCACATGCTGCTCCTGCAGCTTGCACTGAGGCTGTTCCTCTGTGTCTCTCCAAAGGCTCGGAGCCTTTGGCTTGCAGGAGCCTCATCCTGCACCTGCCACAGCAGGCACACTCCAGTTCCATTATGTCACTCTGGACAGCCTTGTCTGCTAGAAAAATTCCTCTTTATAGTTTGAGATTATTATTTCTACCCAACCAGAAAGGTATAGAGCAGTAATATAAGGGGAAGTGGGGAGGAGTGGGTCATTATTTCTGGAGTGTGTTCATGTGAATGGGTTTTGAAAGGTCTTTGAAGTGTAAATGAAGACACTAAATAGGAAGATGGTATTTTTGCCTCCCTGTTGGTTAAAGCTGTGCCAGCAGAGAAGTCTGCTCTGAATCTACACCATTTTATGTGAGTGTTGGCATATAAACTGCCTGCTCCATTTTAAATACTGCAGGGAAAATGGGACTGGAGCACTGAAAGGTGCAGTATTCAGTTGTGGAACTGCACGTGTCCAGCAGCTCTCCAAGCCCAAGTCAGCTACCTGGGCTGCTCTGATACCAGGGAAAAGAAGCAGGTCTGTGCCAGTGGGGAGAGATTTGCCCCCAGTGTCTTAGATATTTGTTTTAGGATGAGATGAATCTCCCACTGGAGATGCTTACATGTCTGTAATTTCAAGAAATGAACTCCAGCCTAATAGGTAAGTACAGGTGAACATTTTTTTGTCTCTTTTAGTAGTTGCATTTTTTTTTTCCTGCAAAGTGAACATACCAATAACTGTCTGAGATGAACAGGCATTTGTGTTGCCATGTGACCATCTATAAATCAACAGAAAGAGAAAACTGAAAATTCTAGAGTGATTTCTGTCTCTGTGCCAGACTGAATAGATTAGGGTGAAATTGGCCTTTTGCAGTCTTCTTCCTAGAGGGTGTGAAAGAAACGAGTGTCTGATTGTCTTTGTTTTCACTGTCATCTAGCAGGAGACTCGAAATTATCCCGAATCTTATCCTCAGCTGCCAAGAGATGAAACGGTGGAGAACCCTCACCTCCAAAAGCACATTTTGGAGCTGGCTTCCATACTGGATGTTAGGAATGTTTTCCTGGAAAACACACTCGATGACTATTAAAAGAAACTGTCTTACTGCAAAGGGGATTCCCTGGCCACAGATTTTGAATGGTGCAGTTTTATAATGTGAAAATCATAAAAGGAAGTACTTGATTTTATTTTTAAATTTAGGACCATTATTTTAAAAAGTAATAATAAACAGCTGTTAGTTGAGCTGTTCCATTCTGTATGGGGTCAATTTTATAAGCAGAAGTTTTCATGTCTTTTAAATGTTAAACTAATGAATCACTAGAGGTTTATTTCTGGTCTTGTGGCTGTCAACCACATTTCCAACTGATCCTAAGCATAGAAGTATTATTGGTTACCTTTAGCCCACATTTGTGGAAATCCTTTATTTTTATACAATTTTAAGAAATTGGAAAGAAAAAAAAATCAACAGAAAAAAACCCAGTATTTTATCCCCAAAGAGTTTGGATTTGAAATGGTAACGATGGAACCACACAGTGCAAACCAACAATAGCAATAACACAGATTCCTTCATAACAAATATATTTTTTCAGTCTTAGGCAAGTGAGGAGACAAAACTGTGGGCAATTAAGTTGCGTTTGGAGCAGTGTTCCGAAGTGAATTTGTGAAGATACCTAATGCTCCCTGTGAGTCTGACGCAGCAGTGCTCTGTGTGAACTGTACTGCTGGCCAGGGCTGGGCAGGGGGTCAACAGTGAGCAAACTGCAGACCCTGCAGGTCAGCCCCCACCTCTCACTGTCACGTGGGGCACTCTTCAGGAGGAGGGGGCATTCTTCAGTTTGAGGTGCTTTGAGGAATTCCAGCATTTCAGCAGGTGTTACCCCTCCTTCCTGTGTGTGGATGGAACGTGTGGCTCCCGCAGCATGACCGGCCCCTGGCAGAGCTGAGAGGATGTCCCGTGCAGTGCTGTACCAGCCCCTCCTGTCCTTGTGTGTCTGACCCTGCTGTGCCACAGCCCCCTGCCCCGGAGAGGTGCCGATGTTCCCCTTGCAGGTGAAGCCAAGTGGGAGCTGCCAGAGCCCCCTGGATGTTTTGCATGTCCCCCCAGGCTCAGTCCTGCCCTGGAACCAGGAGCAGCAGGGGCTGTGCCTTGGCAGCACCATCGGCTCCCCAGCCCAAGAGCTCAGCGTGGGTGGGGGTCTGCAGGAGGACAGTGGCCTTTGGGAAGGGGCTGGCTGCAGAAGGCTCTTGTGGCTGCTGGGAAGAGGGCTGGCAGGCTCATTTGGGACTGCTCTGCCTGCACTGCAGAGCTAGAGGAGCTCTGGCAGCTCCTGGCAGTGCAGGGTGAGCAAGGGTGAGAGAATGGAGATACTTTATTAAATGGAAGAGCCAATTGTCACTGTTCCATGGGCTGCTAGAAAAGAAGTGAGAGGACAAGTCCAGTCGGTGCTTTTTGTTTATCCCCAGCCATGCCTCTGTGCTTAGGTGGAAGCAGTGCAGAACTTGGTGGCTGTTGCAGTGTCACGGCAATCCTGGGTGCAGAGCATCACCCGGGGTGTGCCCTGGTGAGCCAGAACAGCCTGGTGGATCCATTCTGCTGAGGGAGCACAGTGTGGAGCAGCAGGAAGGGCTGCAGCGTAGCTGGGGAGTTTGCATGAAGGTTCTTTGTAGCTGGGCTGAAGCTTGCATCATCCATCCTGTATTTCCCAAGTGTACAAAATCCTGTGAATGCTTGTGTTTGTCCTAAGCAGTCGTGAAGCCGGTACATTGAGACCCCCCCTTGGTGCTGCTCTTTGGACTCTGGCAGGACTTGCTTTCCTGGGCTGTGGAGTCTGTGCTGACGAGTGTGTGTTGGTGTGTGCATGTGTGTGCTCGGCGTTTGTGTGTGTATGTACAGTACACATGCATCTACTGGCTGGTGTAAATTGTAAATATGTATATATGTACAGGTACTTGTATATGTATTAAAAAGAATGAACCACTACCATGTCTATATACAAAATTTATATATACACACATACGCCATGCTGGGTGGATTCCACAAGGTGCTGCAGATCATTTGTGGTTGTACTAAAGCTTATGGCTCTTCTGCCACTGCAATTTGCTGTTTCCAGGGACTTACCCTTGGACCTGGAAGTAATTGATAAGCGATTCCAGGTGCAGGAGCCCTTAGGTAGCCAGGGGAATGGGTATCCCTGTCTGTATTTCAGTGATAAGATCCATGTGTTCACTGTGGAGCTGATCCTGGCCTTTCTGCCTGGTAGGAGGTCCCCAGTTGCTAAAACGTGGGATTGTATGTGGAGGCTAAAGATGCAGGAAGCCTTTAATGCAGCAGCAAGTGAGAGGCAGGTTATCTGTTGCCCCGCCTGCTGTCTCTACCAGCACATTCAGCTTGCATGGAAAAAGGGAATTGAGTTTTCCCCAGCTCACTGCCTTCCAACCAAATGCTTTTGCTTTGCTTTAGCTTTTGCTTTGATGAAGCTATTCCTTTTTTGGTTCCATCTCTGTGGAAAAGAAAAGAGTATGCTATTTCCAAGCATAGGAGTGATGATGATGATGATTCCACTCGTGTGGGCTGGTGAACCTCTGGGACATTGCTTGTGAACTGACTGGGAAAGCCTTGGTGGTCCTCACCTTTGTTGAGCCAGGCTGAAGTGGAGAGTCCTTGCTTGTGACCTGAGAGGCTTCTACCATTTGCAGCCCTTCGAGGAAGTTCTGTTTGCTTTTTGCCAAGGTAGATCTCATCAGAGAAGAATGCACTTTTTAAAAGAAGTTGGGATGTAGGAGGAGAATATAGGCCTTAAAAATTAGTTCAGAAGTTGAACTTAACAGCAGTGACTGTCCAAGTCAAAAATTAATTTTTGAGGTTCCTAATTCTCCTCTTACCTGCTGATCTTTGTTAGAAGGTCCAGTGCTGGGACGTTCAAAGATAAAGATTTCACTCCTGTTGTGTTGGGAGGAGTATGGGATTGTACTGTGGAAGCAGAGGGCTCATACCCTCTGTCTGCTCTAGCTGTAGCTAGGACAAGCGTCCGCTCTTGGATTTTGAGCCAGCCCCTTCTTTCCCACCCAAAGAACTGCATTCAATATGGAAATGTTGATATTTTCCCCTCCAAGTAAAAGCTTGTCTTGTTTGAACTAAGTCATTCTGAACTCGTGCTACTGTGTGCTCTGTGCTATGGTCGTAGGTACCTCTCGGTGTATGCTTGTGTGTACTGAAGAAAATCTGGTTTTGTATCTCGCAGTCCTCAGTGTGGAAGCGAAGCAAAGACTGAACCGTTTTTAAGTGAGAAGAGAACAAATCCTTTTCTTCTCAGGCCTGATGCCTTCCCTCTTGTCTCGCTCTCCCTTTCTCCATGTATCTTTATTGCTTATATTAGCGGAGAAGACTTGCCAGCACCAGGCAATGCCAAATTAAAGGGGTAAATTCTGCATGTAAAACATTGAGAGGACAAGGTGAACTGGACCAGCTGTGTCCTTGCAGGACTGCTCCTGCCTGGCTCCCTACTCCCTGCATGTGGTGTGCTCAGATGAATCCTGCTCCCACAGTAGGTTTGTGCTCCTGCTCAAATTGGCTTTGGAACATCTCGCCAAAGTTACTGCTGCTGCCTTTCTTCCCCTTTGACTTCTCAAAATAACAGTGACAGGGCAATGCAGGGTTACGAGTCTTTAATGCTCTGGTTTTTCATTCCTCTTGGGATGTGATGTGTCGTTTTGCTTTGTGCACCAGCTAAATGGAGCACTAACTTCCATGAGCTGCGCAGACGGGACTTGCTCCCTGGAGTGCTTTCTTGAGAAGTTTCAGGACCTTTCTTTGAGTAGTTCATCAAAATAATGTCTGTCAAGTCATGACTGACTAAACCCCTCAAGACTGTTCCCCAGGGAGATGTGCAGAGATGTCTGTAAAGGATCATAGGAAATAGAGGGGGGCAACAGGAAATCTGGCTTCAATTAATCATCTTCAAAAGCTACAATCTGAGTATCTCTGGTCAGGCTTCTCCCCTAAGGATGGGTTGGAAGTGCTGCTCCATAGCCCACCCCTGGCTTGAGTTAGGAAGCACCTCCCCTGCCTCACTGCCTCCCGTGTCCTGTAACCATGCTGTGCTGCAAGTCTGCTCTTCCCAAAGCTAAAAATCTTGGAATCTGTCTGAACGACTGTTTTGTCTTGAGGTTTCTTTTGTAAAAGCTTCGCCTGCGTTCGATTCCTCAGTAACTGTCCGAGTGCAGCTCCGTGGTGCCGAGCCTCACTCAGTCCTGGTGGTGCTGGGAGCTGCTCTGCTGGCTGTGGCTGCTCCTGGGGCTGAGGGAGCTCTGCAGGCAGGAACACTTCTATGGACGAGGGAAAAAAATTGAATACAGAGAGCTGAGAACTGCTCTGTGCGCCTCGTAAGGTCAGACTGGACAGAGCAGCCGGGGCGAAGCTCTCCGGAGCAGATTTACACTCCTGCAGGGGCTCTCCTGCATTTGTAACACCAGACTGTTACAGCAATACTGTTCTGTGACCAAATGTATTCCGGTGCTTTGAAGATCAGTAGAGATTGCTCACTGGAGCAGAGGACACACGTAACTGCTGAAGATTTAGGAGTGACAGCCGCTTTTTGCTTTCCCATCTAAACCATTGCCAGGACTGAGGATAGTTCAGGATTTCTGAATCTGACATTTTTGGGGTTAAGGACTGTCTGAATTCTGCCCAGAGGCACGCACAGATGTTCTGTTCCTGGTTTGATTCCCGCTGGGAGCAGACCCCAGCACAGCTGGCTGGCCTGCAGGAGCCCCAGAGCAGAACAGATCTCACCAGCCCAGTCCCAGAATAAACCCTGCCGGGAGGATCTGCCCCCTTGACTTCACAGATCGCTTTTGGCACGTGTTGATTGTCGTTCTGGTTTGTTGGGAGCAGGATTCTGCCTCACGCAGGCTGAAAAGCACAAGTTGCTTCTGCCCTGGGCCAGGCCCGGCGAGAGGATGAGGGGAGCGCAGGTGGGAGCGTCCTGGGAACGCAGAGGGACCGTGCCTCGGGCAGCCCAGCTGCGGAGGTACAGGGAGCGTTTCGCCTCTCTGAGAATCAAATTATTTATTACCAAAAGTAATTTTATAGTGAATTGGTTTAAAGTTATTTTACAGCTGTGTGCCTGTATATCGTATTTTGGTAAAAACGGATATTTTCCTTAAAATATATAGAGATATATAAATAAACTTTTTTTGGAGCAAATGGACTTTTTTGCAAGGGATGTGTAATCGCCAAAGCAGTGTGATGCCAGGAGCGACTCTGCCGTCGTTCGGGGAGGGAAGGAGCGCGTTTGCGCTGCTGCTGGACGCTGCGGGGAGAAGCGGAGCCGCGATGGAGCCGGGCCCCGCCGCCTGTCCCGGTCCGGCCACCACCGACCAGCGCCGCCACCGCCTTTGCAGCCTTTCCAGAGACTTTGGAGCAGATTTCCGTTCGCTTTTGTCCCCGCCGCGCCGGGGCCGCTCCCGCCCGGTGTTCGCGGTCGTGCCGTGTCCCAGCCGTTCGCTGTCCCTGTCCCGGCCCCGCCGGCGGACTGTGCTGTCAATAAACTGTGGTAAACGCTCGTACCGAGGCGCCTGCTCCGCTCCGGGCTGCGACGGCGGGAGGGACGAGCGGGGCTGAGGGACGAGCGGGACCGGGAGAGGAGCGGGAACGGCAGAGGAGCGGGAACGGGAGAGGAGCGGGGCCGGGAGAGGAGCGGGAGGAGCGGGGCCACAGAGGAGCGGGAACGGGAGAGGAGCGGGAGGAGCAGGAACGGGAGAGGAACGGGAGGAACGAGGCGGGACTCGGTTGGGGGCGGAGCGGCGCTGAGGGCGGGCCCGGGGCGGAGCTCGGTCGGGGCGGAGCTCGGTTGAAGGGCGGAGCTCGGTTGAAGGGCGGAGCTCGGTCCGGGCGGAGCTCGGTTGAAGGGCGGAGCTCGGTTGAAGGGCGGAGCTCGGTCCGGGCGGAGCTCGGTTGAAGGGCGGAGCGGCGCTGTGGGCGGGCCCGGGGCGGAGCTCGGTCGGGGGCGGAGCTCGGCGGGGCGGGGCCGGCGCCGCTTCCGCCCCGCGCGGCGCTTCCGGGTCGGCGGCGTCCGGGAAGCGGCGGCGGCCGCGGGACCGGCGAGGCCCGGCCGGGCATGGGCGGTGAGCAGCGAGGGGACGGAGGAGCGGGAGAGGAGGGGGCAGCCGGGCCGGGGCCGCGGGGGAGCGGCGGTGACGGGCTCTCGGTGCCTCGGAGCGGCGCAGCCTCCGCGGGCCGGGCTGAGGGGACCCGCCCGCTCCCCGGGCCCGGCCCCGCCGCCGTTTGGGGCCGTTGGTTTGGGACTTTAACGGATTCTGCTCCGGGAGAGCCGATTTTTAACGTGCTGTGGCAGATGCGGTGTTGAAAGGCTTTCCGCTGCCTTTGAATGACTCACGGTGGGATTTTTTGGCACGGAACCCGTTTGTGTTTGGTTTGCAGGCACTGCCAGGCCTTGAGGGCTTCGGTGCCTCTGGAAATGCGGTGACCCGGTGGACGAGGCTCAGAATTCAGTCTCCGCGCTCGGAAGCTTTAGACAGTGCCAGCTGTTAAACGCTGGCGGTCGTGGCTTTCCCGAGGACCTGCGTGTTTCGGGTCCGTCCCGCTGTCGAGCGCTAAAATGTTTGCCAAGCTGAAGAAGAAGATCGCGGAGGAGGCGGCGGTGGCTCCCCGGCCCGCAGGAAGCGCCCGCATGCCCAGGTCTGTCAGCAAGGAGTCAATCACGTCTGTGGGAGCAGACTCCGGGGACGACTTTGTGAGTTCACCTTGCTCTGGAATCTCCTTTCTCTGGCGGTGTTTTCATTACGGTTTTGCAGACAGCCCTTTCAGGTTTAGCGTGTGATTTGAAAACGTGCCGCGGTGCCTTTGTAAGTGTATCTCCTAATGCATAAATGTATCGTTAGCTTGAGTGAAATTAAATATTGAAGAGAAACGTTTGTTAAGCGTGGTAGTTGCCAGGAGGCTTTCATCCCCATGTAAACGGTTTTCATTTTACCTTTGGCTTGCTGCTGCTCTCCCTCCCTGGGACATTGTTCTCTGCTGAAAACGTGTGCAGTGCTGTCGCCATCAAAACCATGGTAGTTCTTCTCTTTCACTCTGAAACATTGTTTGAACGAGTGGCAGCGTTCCAGGAGGGCATGGGTTAAAGGAGCCCTGGAATGCTCTGGGCCTGTGCCCCGGTGGCTGTCACTTTCTGAAAAGCTGGATTAAGGCAGTGTCACCCCGCTGCTGCAGCCAGCAGCAAGGCTCTGTGTGCTGTCTGCACGGTGAAGGAGTTGTTTACACAGTTGAGCTCTAAATAACTTTTTTTTTAAAGCTCAGCTGAAATTTCAGTTGTGTTGAGCAGGAAGTTGGAGCTCCTAATGTTTAAATACATGGTATAGTGGAAATGTATTAGTCTTGTGTTTTTTTCTGAGGCTTTTTTTTTCTTTAGCACCTAGGAAATTCCCGTGTAGAAATTCTGTTTGTTGGCTTGCAAGTTTGTAGAACACAAAACAAATAATGGCCAACAAATAATGAATTGGCAAAACAAAATAACGAAATGGCAAAGCAAGTGATGAATTTGAGTGTTCTTCAGAAAGCCTCCAAGAGTTAGTTGTTTTATCAATATTCATTTAACTGCTCTTGCTGTTGACTTTGATGGAGCAAACACCACCAGAGGACTCATAAGTCAGTTCTGCAGTGGATTTTGTGTGGGCAAATTGCTGTGTCAGGGCTTCGGTGAGTTTCTCCCACCTGAGAGGCATGGCTGCTTCTCTGTTCATCACTGTGATTTCCAGCACTCTCTCTTGGACCTTTCCTGGTCCTGTGCTGTGCTGTGGAGCCTGATTCCCTCCCCCTCAGTGCTTCCACTGCCCCATCTCCTCGTGGCAGTGTGGAGCAGCAGCTGCCAGCCCAGCTCCTTCCCAAGCCTTGTGCTCTGGGAGCGGGCAGCCTGGCACTGCTGAGCCTTGCTGCTTTTCTCCTTCAGCATTTCTAGCACATTCTGCTGTGCTGGTGCCATTTCCCCTCTGTGGGGGAAGCAAGTGCTGTTCCTGGGCAGGAGAGTGGCTATTACCCCAGGCTTCATGAGTGGCAGCATCACTTCTGAATTTTGTGCATTACAGAGTGTTGCTTTTCTCCCAAGGCTTCTGATGGAAGCAGCTCCAGAGAGGATCTTTCATCCCAGTTGCTGAGAAGAAATGAACAAATACGAAAACTGGAGGTGAAGCTGTCAGGTACGTGCCGTGATACATAGAAAACTTGCTACTTTAGGAAATGTTTTGAATTTACATGCTTTAATTTATTAAAAATCCATGGGGTTAGGGTCTTTTGAAAATTGATTTGTAGCAGCCCTGTTGATTGACAATAAGGGAGCATCCAGTCTCATTAATTTTTTATGAAGGCAACTGGGTCTTTGCTGATTTCAATGATTCATTTATGTGATTGCTTGGGACAGCTGGGATAGTTTTCTGTCCCATGTTTCAAACAGCATCTGTCCCCACTTGTGTGTATGGTTTGTTTATCATAGGGTCTGAGCTTTCTGATGCTGACAGAGCAGTAACACAGTGCCATCCTTAAAGAAGTGGGCTTGGAAATGAAGAAGAAACAAAGAATTCCACATAAAGCAACCCTGAGGCTTTTTTCTTTCTAATTTCTTGTTCTGTAAAGCTGTAGTGAAGGCTGGCACTGCTCCCCATCCCATGCAGGGAGGGGACCAGGGATGAACTGTGTTACACTGCTGCTTCCCAAAGCTCATGGGAGGCCTTGGAAAATTAGGGAAGGTTACAGCCAGACAAGGATTATTTTGCTTTATTCTGGAGGTTTATCAGGCTTCTGTTCAGTTCAAGAAAATATAGGCTTCAAAAATGATTTCACATTGGATTCAAAAGGCCCAAGTGCTCCTCTGCTTGCACAGGGTAAACTTTGAAGGGCTGGCTTGGCTTAACCCAGGAGAGGGAGGCTCTGGGTTCCAGGAGTCCCATGCAGGCAGCCAGGCAGTGAGTAAATCCTCTTTGTCATCGTGCAGGAGCCTCTCCAGGGTGTGTGTATACTCTGTTTTGGTTTGCATTCCCTCCCGTGGCAGCTCTGCTGGGCGAGGGTGAGGGCAGTGCTGTGGGACTGCAGCAACAGCAGGTGGATGCAGTGGCCATGAATTAACCCCTCCTTGCAGCCTGCAGAGCCAGACACCTCTCCTGGGCAGGGTGAAATGTATCACTGCTGCGGGGTGAAGTGAAAAGGGAGGGACAGGTGTTCATTCTCTGGTTCTGCCCTTGTCTGTGTGACTGACACCCCTGGCACGGGCCCTTCTGTTTGTGCCACCTGTGGACAGCACAGAACTATTTGCTTGTGTTCATTGTTGTGGTCACCCAGGTTTTCCTCAGCAGGAATGATTTTCTGATTGAGAAAATCATTGTCATTTGCCACTCATCCTTTTTTTCTTTTTTTTTTTCCCTTTCTTTTTCTTTTTTATTTTTGTGTTACCCTAAAAATGTCCTTCCCCAATGTCTGTCCATCCCTGGTCTGTTCTTCCTCCTCCTCACACAAGATTATGCTGATCAGATCCGAAATCTGCAGAAGATAAAAGAGAAGCTTGAAAATGCATTAGAAAAGCATCAGGATTGTACGTATTTTTCTTTTTTCCTTTTTGTTCAGTTCGGTTGAGAGTTGCTGTGGTTGGAAGGAGAAAGGTTTGGTGTACAGGTGTGCTAATGGATTCCTGCCAGACTGTGTGCCTCTGTAGTGTGAGCAATTAGAGCACGAGCTGTTACCTTATTTACAGCATGAGAAGCAGCAGCAGTGTGTTGAATGAAGCTGTTATTTTACTCCTTCTGCCAAACCTGGGGCTAACATGCAGCAAAGACCTTTTGGAAACCTGCAGCTTGGTTCTAATCCAGCAAGGAGCAGTGTTCCTGTCTGCTGTTGGCTTTGGCTCTCTGCCAGCCTGCAAGCAGCGTGAGGGAATGAGGAGCACAGCGCTGGTGCTACAGTCAAGATGGGGCTAATTACTTGCAGAAGAAGCTCTTTAAAGTTATTTATAACTTAGAGGAAAGTGAGAAGTAATTTTAAAAGATGAGTTTTTAATATAGCTGGTGGTTCTCTGTTGATAGCCTCCATGAGGAAGTTTCAGGAGCAGAATGAAGCTCATCAGGCCAGTCGAGCCAAGATGGCTGAAGGAATGGCTTTGGCCTTGGAAAAGAAGGACAAGGTAAGAGAGCTCGAGCAGGACTTCAGACCCTCATGACCCTGGTGTTTTAAGCAGGTGCTGCTATTAATTACAATAATTGTTCAGCCCTGCGTGTGAGCGTGCCAGCGCTGAGGGAAGGAGGGAGTGCTGAGCCCAGTGCCAGGAATGGTGCAGGACTTGTCACTGCCCAGACTGTTCCGACTGGTTTTAACAAGAGCCCACAAAAATTCCTAATGAAAGGTTAAGCTTGTGCTTGGATAAGATTCAATGGCAGTAGGCCTGTTGTCACATTTATTTTACTTACATAAAACTTATGTATTTGGGTAGCATGAATGGTTCCTCAGCCTTTATCTATTCAAGCACTGGCTGTACTGCTGCTGATTATTTTTTAATCATTACCAAAGCTTAGTATCTGCTAACAGTACAAATTCTTCTTTTTCTTTTTCTTTTTTTTTTTTTTTTAACCATAATTGCTGTCCTTGAAAGTCTGCAAATAGATTTTGATATCTTTTTTTCTCCTTTCTTTCTTTCTTGTCCAGGAGTGGATGGAAAAACTCAGTCAAGTTGAAAAGGTAATTAACCCTGGATGTTTTTCTCAGGGGGTGTAGTGTGTCTGTGTGTGTATTTGCAAACACCGTCCTGCACACTTCCAGCTCTATCAGAGCTCGACTCTGTTCAGCCCTTTTTGTTATTTGGTCTTTGTTCACTGGGAGAGGCCAATCATTTGCTTTTTGTTGCCAGCCCAAATGCTTGGGGAGGTGTGTCTGGTTTGTTTTTCAATGGAGAAATAAAGAACGATGGGTTGTGATGGGGAAGCTGTCCTGTAAGGTGGAACGTGGTCCATTTTTAAGAGTTCAGCTTAGGTGGTCATTGGTGGCATTATAATGAATTCAGATTTCTTGTTATGTTTTTTTGGAGTTTGGTAATTTTCACTGTGACATGCATCTGCAAGGATTTCTAGTTCTATATGGAGCACCATCAGGAGCTGTATGGCTGCAAGATTCCTTTCCCAGAGAGTTTACCTGAACTCCCATTAACTTGACATGAGCATACAGATATCCTTTGATATCCTTTGGTTCTGTTCATTTATCAGGAAAACAAAATGCTTCAAACACAGTTACAAGAAATGAGGGAGCAGAGTTTGAACCTTTTCCAAAAACGAGATGAAATCGATGAACTGGAGGGCTTTCAGCAGCAGGAAATTGCCAAGGTTAAACACATGGTAAGAATATTTTAAACTTTTTATTTCCTAAAGTTTTTATTAGGATATTAAGTTAGTGGTAGCCCAGCATTCATTTTTTCCAGCCTTTGTGCTTGTACACAGATTTGGTTAGTGTCAGAATCCTAACGGTAGGTACTGAACACAACATTACACAGTTTATTATCTCAATTCAGCCCACAAATTAGTGACACGGGCAGGTTTCAGTGAAAAGCTTTATCAGTGTTGCTGGTCGCCTGTAATGCCAAAGATAATCTTCTGATGTCCAGCTTTTGCAAAAGGAAGAATGTCTGAGCAGAGCCGAGCGGGAGCTGAGCCGCGCCCGGGCGGAGCTGCAGGAGGCCTCGGGGCTCAGGAGGGAGCTGCAGGAGCTGCAGCAGCACTGCCTGCAGCTGCAGGCCCGCAGGTACGGCAGCAGGCTCTCAGAGCACCAGCGCCTGTGCTTCCCCTGGGTTTGTACTTCGTGCTCTCTTCTGTCTCTTTGGAGGAGTTTATCTAGTGAGTTGACTGAATTTTTGCCTCTGCTCTGGCCATGGGGATGTAAATGCCAAGCCAATGATAGTAATACTTTTTTTGTAAATGATTTCCTTTTTTCCTAGTTTGAATGCTTAACTGTCCCTTTTTTTTTTAATGTATAATAAAGCAGTGATTGATGATAGTGGGTGGTTTTAGGACAAGAAAATTTTGTTGATGTCCATATTCATAAGCAGCAGAATTATCTGCTAAAGATTATTTTTCTGGAATGGTATGTCACTTGTTTTTATTCTCTTTCTGTGAAGAGATGAACTAATGACAGCTGAGACAAATGCAGAAAATAAGATCACTGCTCTGGAGTTAAGAGAACAGGAGCTACAAACTGTCATTCAGCAGCTTTCTGTAGACTTGCAAAATGTAAGTTTGAGCCAAGTGAGATTTGATTCAAAGAGCTCCATGTCTGCAGCAGTTAGATTAGATATCAGCTGTGTGGTGTTGGAAATTGAAGTTTCAAAGTAAGTGATTTCTCAAAATGTTCAGGCTCGAGTGGCTGGTTCTGGTTGTGAGAAGAGACTGGAAATTCTACAAGTGGAGCACGAATCCCTGAAGGTGGAATATGAGCAACAGAAGCAAAAGGTGAGGTGCTTGCAGGTGCACATGCTGCTCCTGGTGTGAGGGTGCACATCTGGGTAATGTACACCTTTGTGCAGTTGGAAGTTTGGTGTCCAGAAAGCGTTCCAGCATCAAATTGTCTTTTCAAGTAGGACTTTCCTTTCTATTGGCATTTCCAAAAGTCAAACCTCAACAGATCAACTGAAGGCTTCATTACGAAAAAGATTCTGTGGTTTCTCATTCTCACAGATGACTTTTGAACTTGCTGAGAGAGACAGACTTACTGAACAGCTGCAGGAAAAGGTGTCTTCCCTGGAAAAAAAGCTAGAAAGAAATCTCTCAGGAGATGAGCATGTGCACGAGCTGCTCAAAGAGGTAATCACACAGTTAAAGGCTGCTTAGAGGTACAGCATTAGTGAGTTGTTGAGGGTTTTTTAGGTCATACATTACTTCTCACCCATGGAAAGAAAGCTGCTGATGTCACACGGCCACATTTGTCCTGGCAGTGTGTTTTGGCACGCTGTGCTGGGCAGAACATGTGGGTGGCTGCACTGAGCCTTTGTGTAGGTCCTGCACAGATGTCTGTGTTAGCCTTTCTGCATTGTCTGCTTGGGCACTGACTGCTTAGAGGGAGGAGAGCAGCTTTCTGCCATCCCCACAGGAGGTGGAACAATTTGGGAGTTTTTCTAATTAATCCTCACAAGCACTGTGAATGCTTTTCCTTGTTCTTTGGCAAGGCAGTGGGGCAGGGAGGGGAACTGTTTGCACATAGGTGTGCAAACAGAATGTTGTGTGCTGAAAACCTCAGCCTCAGAAGTGCTAAACAGCAGCTGGAAAGCGAGACTTAGCTGTGGCTAATCCCTTTTTCTCATTGCTTCTTGATCTCTTTCTCAAGCACTGATGCTCCTGCTCAGAATCAGCCTGGAGCAATGTTTCCCCAGCTGGGTCTTGGGGAGACAAGGGGGTGTTTGCTTTTCCCTGGTCAGGGTGCCTACAGTCACATCACCTCGGTGTTGCTGTGACAAATGGACTTGGCTTAGTAAACTCAAGGCAGTTTAAAGTTATCTAGAGATATTAAAACATTGTCCCATTTTAGTTTGACCTTATAAATGAAATAAAAAGGAACATTTTTGTTACCCCCCCCCAACTTATGTCTTTGTCCATCTTTGCTCATGTTCTTCACCTCAATGTGATCTTCAGAAAGCTGCTCTTGAGCAGAGGCTGGAGGAGAGCAGGCAGCAGGTGCTGACAGACAGGACACAGCACAGCCAGGCTCTGAACCAGCTGGAAACACAGGTGAGCAGTTTTTCATTTCACCACAGGTTCCTGCTCTTTTCATCCTCTGTGCCCTACTCCTCCTCCCCTCACTGCACTCCCTGCCAAAGGCCAGACTGCACATTTAATCACATTTGGTCTTGAAAGGAGAGCCATTGATCAGTGTCTTGGGCATCTCCCCACTTCACGGGTGGAGGAGGGCCTAGAGGTGGAGACAGAGGCTTTGTGCAGATCCTCCCTGTGGTAAGAAGCAAATAACTCAGGTGCAAGCAGTGCTGGGGCAGTGCTATGGTGAAGAATTTCTGAAAGCTGCATGTGTCAAACCTGCAGCCTCTCTGTCTCTGTGGTTTCAGGGATTTAATGTTTACCTTCCCCTCCTGGGCCACTCTGTACTGTGCAAACTTTTTAAAAACATAGATGCCAGTGGATAAGGAATTTAATGGATGGTGTAATTTTAGAATAAAGAACTGGAAGAGAAACTACGGATTGCCACAGAAACATTGAAAAAGAGCAAAGAAACAGCTGCTGACCAGGATCTGAAGATCCAGAAGCTGGTGAGTGTCCTGCATGTTTCACTGACCAGTAACAGGTCAGTCTTCAGCATCCCCAGAGACAATCACTTCTCTGTTCTGTTATTCAAGTGTTTGTTTTCTTGCCGTTTGCCTGCTGAACTCGGTCTGTGAGTGCATGACACTGCTGCAAAGGAATAACGTCCCTCAGTTTGAGGGTGTCTCATGGAATGGTGTCTGATCTTATCAGAATGATGTCACTAGTAATGTGGTTTTTTTATTCTCTTAAGCAAACTGATCTAGAGGATGAAAGAAAACTGCAGCAACAGATTTTAAGCGAAAAACATCAGTATGGTGAGAAGGTTACTGGGCTGGAGTCTCAGATCACTGCTCTTGAAAAAGCTTGGGAATTGGATAAAACAACAACTCAGCACAGGATTGTAAGTACAGGAACTGTCTGGGGGGTTGTGAGAGTCTTCACAACATGATTTTAACACAGCTTGTAGAGCTTGCTTGTTGTGTGAATGTTCTTATTCAGCACTCCTGGCATCATAATAGAAAATACCATCCTTTGAGGCACTAAATATGAGCAAAACATTAGATGTGTTTAATTGTTTAAACAAAGCATGAGAATAATTGTACTGTGTATTTAAACACTCTTTATTTTACAGAGCCAATTGGAAAAGGAAAATGAAATCCTCAAGGGCAGCAAGGAAGGGTATGAGAGTTCATTAAAACAACAAGAGGCTGAACTGAGCAGGCTAAAGGTAAGGGCTGGCCTGGGAGCTGGCATTGTCCTGGACAGGGCTGAGGCTGGGGAGCAGTGAACAGCCCTGTGGGGTACATTCAGTGCTTGGGGGCCTGTTCTGTTCAGGCTGCAGGTACTTGGAGCTGTAAATCATCTCTGGTGCTCAGCAGAAATGTGTTTGAGAAGCATTACAAAGGGCTGATCCTTTTCTGAGCCAGAATGCTTGGGTCTGCCTAAATCAGGCAGAAATAATGCATTCCCATATTGTCAGGGATGTGAAGAGCTTGGAAATCCTGGTAGCAGTGGTGAATGCAGAATGGTTCAACATCAGATTCCACTCACAGGGTTCAAACCAAGCAGTTTAAAACTCAAAATAGTTGGGTGTTTACAGTTTATCCAGTTTTGACTGTGATTTTAGATGGTTGAAATTTTTTTCATAGCTACTCCTGGATGCACAATTGGAATAAAGGTCTGTTGTAGCAAGGAGCTACTTCTTTGTAATAGGGACTTCAAGCTGAAAGATCTTGTAAGCATTGGGTTTGTTTGGGTTCTTACATCAGTTCTGTGTTGCTCTTGCATGTGCAGAGAGCAGCAGTCAGTAAAACAAACCTTACTCATTTGGAAACTGTAGTGTGTCAGAACACTTTGATTGTAGTCCTAGTAGATTTGGGGTTAAAGATGAGACACTGACTTGATTGAGTTGTCTCACATAACCTCTCAATTAATTCTGGTTTGCAGAATGAGATGAGCAGCAGAGAAACTGTCAGTGTGGAAATTGCCAAAGCATTGGAAGAAACAAGGAAACAGAGAGAGGAATTACAGCAGCAGGTTGGTTAATAATGACTGTTTTCAAGTGTATTTGAGACATCCCAGCCTTTGAAAGAGCAGACTAGATTTGATTTATTTATCCTAACATTCATGAGCCTTGGTCAGAATCACATCCACAGCATGTGAGACAGCAGTGGTTGCCTCAGTAAACCTGAGACTGTTTCAGAGCCCTGTCATCTGTGAGGTGCTGCTGTCTCAGTGCACTGGCCATGGGGAGCCTCTGACATCTGGCAGATTGTTTGAGAGAAGCCTCTTTGTTCTGGTTAGTTCTTTCAGTGCCTGTGTCACATCTGGGTTCCTCCAGGGCAGTGGTAAAATTGTACATTTCCTCATAGGGAGGAGCTTGTATCCAGTACCAAATGTCAGTTCTAGGTAGTCTTGTTTTGCTCTTCCTGTATAAAAAATAGTGCATAATGTGAGCTTGTGTTTGCCTGAAGTAGGAACAGTCAACTGAGCAAGTTTGGCTGGAGTTAGTCCCATCTTTTGGTTTCTTTATTCTTCTGGGCCTGCTGTAGATCTGTGCTGGCTGGGCAGATCTGTGCAGAAGGGGTTTGAGGCCATCTCCTGTTTTGCTCAGGGGCATTTGCAGCTGCCACATGCTGGCTGTGACAGTCTGATGGTGACAGAAGCCAAGTGGGGTTTAGCTCTGCCAGGATTAACTTCAGTGCTTGTTACTGGGGCAGCACTGTGGAGGTGATGCCTGCTGGGCCTCTGAAGGATGTTGGATCTTTCAACACCCTCTTCCTGTTTTATGTCTTTAATGACTTCTGTTCATTGTTTTCCTGCTTTGAAGGTTTCACATCTGAATGCTCTGATAAAGGACAAAGACCAGCTGATTGATGAAAAATGTGATCTGCTGCTAAGACAGAAGGAAGAACTGAACCAACTCAGCCAAGGTTAGACCAGATGAGTCTGCTGCATCCCAGACACCTTGAGTAGAGTCCCTAGTTCTGGCCTTGCCTGGTAGATTGCCATTTTTCTAGATTTCTCTTCCGTATTTAATCTTTTAGTATTTTGAAAAAGGTTCATAGTTCACTAACAATTGGACAGTCTCTCTTCTGTCTTTCTCTCTCCCCTGGCTTTCTGTCTTCATGACAGACCAAATGGGTTAGAATCTGCCAGCTGATGTGCAGCACTGATACTAAGCAGGTCTCTCCTTTCCCAGACCATGAAGCTGTCTTGCTGCAGGTGCATCAGTTACAGCTGGACATAGAAGCAAGGCAGAGCCAAGCAGTGGAGATAGAGGAAACAGCAAGAAAGGAAATTGATGAGCTGAAGCTGCAGGTACAGGAGTGCCTGTTGGCCAGAGAGCACGAGAAAAATGTGAGTGCAGCTGCAAATCCATTCTCTCAGGCTTCCTGGGAAAAGAGGGAGGTGTGCAGGAGCCCCCCAGTTCTGTCCTGCCTGGACAACCAAAAAGAAGCCTGCCTTTCTCCCTGGGGAGTGTTCTTGGCCTGCAAATGTCATGACATCTCTCCATGTTTATTTTTTTTAGGTTTTAGAGCCGGAGGAATCGACCAGGGCCTTGAACAATGAGCATTTGCCTTCTCCAGAAAACTCTGTGGTGGAGCAGAACGGAGAGGTGGCAGCTGCAGATGTTGTTCAACTTCAGAAGGATAACAGAGAGCTGGAACAGCAAATTGCTGAGAAAAACAAGGTGAACAGAAACAGCTGGTAGTCTTTCCCCTTTTAATTAGGAAGCCAAGTAGTTGGTGCTGCCTGGGCTGCAGCCTTAAAAGGACAGGCCTGTTCCATCTGAATCCAGTGTCTGTGAGTAAATGCTTTTCTCTGGATTGCACAAGCATCTACCAACCATGAATAAAATCTGCAGCAAGAGCTGCATGGATCCTGATCTATTTTGGCAGAAAGATGCACAAAGTGATGCTATTCACAGCTTCCTGCAGAGCCCTCTGGGTGAGTTGGGTTCAGTTCCACGGCACTGTCACATGAAAGCCCAAGTGTGCTGTCACATGCCTGCTGCTGTGTGCAGCTGGCAAGGCAAGGCTTTCAGGTTGCTTCTTCACAGCTGTCAGTGTTGGTTAATTATCATTTCCTTCAGGACTTGTTTATCATGGGTTTGTCCAGACACCTGGGGGTCCTGACAGTGAGTACTGTGTTAAACTCTCCTTTGCTGTGCTTACAGATGATAAAGCAACTTCAGCAAAGAATGGCAGAACTGAAGAAGACTCTCCAGAAAGAGCTGGTAAGGGCTGTGTGTTTTCAGTCTCTTCAGATGGCACCTGCTGGCAGGTACTTGCACTGTCATTCCAAAAGCTTGACTGCTAACTCCCATTGCATCCCTCTGCAATGGTTTATCTCTCCAAGAAAACAAAAATGTATCTAAAACAAAATTAACAGAGGTTTTAAAATTGTTGTTTTTGCTCTGATGTTGAAAATTATTCTGAAGGAAGGCATGTTTGAAAGGCTCCAAGCAGGTTAGTGATAGCAGAAAATGACCAGGGGATAGTTTCCACCACAGAGCCAGCTCCATGCTGGTTTGGGTGACGTACACAGAGCACTGACACCAGCCAGCTCCTGTCCTGGAGGGTAGGGAGAGCTGGAGGCACGTCTCTGCTGTGGCCCCATGAAGCATGAGGAGCTGTTGATGCCCAGTCTGTACCCACCTGTGGGTAAACCCTCTTTAGATATCTGAACCCAGACCCCTCCCAGTGTCAAGCTAACAGCATCTGCAGTGCACTTCTCTTTTTCTTCTGTGGGTTGTTTTTATTTTTCTGTAGAAAATAAGGCCTGACAGTGAGGTCCCTGAGCTACGTGCAAATCCTGAAGTGCCTAATGCTTCTGTGACTGTCACCAACAACTCTGACTTGAACGACTCGAGGGAGATAAACTTCGAGTACCTCAAACATGTTGTACTAAAGTTCATGTCCTGCAGGGAGTCTGAGGTAAAGGTGCCACTTATCTTCTCTTCCTACACCTGTCTTTCTCTAGAAATTGCCACCTGTCACCTCCTGAGGACGCTTCATGCCAATTCCATGATTTTACAATTAAAAAGTGTACAGTGGGGCAATAAAACAAAATAGCTGGCAGCAACGTGTTTGGAACACAACCCTGTGGTTTCTTTCAGGCATTCCATCTCATTAAAGCTGTGTCTGTGTTACTGAATTTTTCACAAGAGGAAGAAAACATGCTCAAAGAAACTCTGGAGTACAAGGTAAGGTTCTGTGGTCTCTAATGAGACAGTGAAAATTCCTAGATGCTGGGAGATTAGGAAAAGTGTCTTTTTTCCAAATGTTAGCTACAATAATAAATGTAATTTATTATTAAAATGTTACCTGACTGCACGCATGCCAGGAATTGTCCCTTTCAGTGAGGGAAAGAGCAGCTTTCTGGTGCTCAGAGGAGTTGGAGCACAGCTTTACCCAGTGGACTTGGTCTGTGGGGAGAAGCTGGCAGCTCCTTGCCCGAACACAGTCAGTGTTTACCAGCAGAGCCCAATTCTGGGTTTGTCCTTTTGGCTCTGGGCTCAGACACCAAGATCTGTGTCTCCTTTCCATGGGCTGAGGTCTGCATGGCCCTGGCTGTGTGTGGTTAGGAAATGTTCAACAGTGAGTGCTGCCTCAGCTCCAGGACCTGCATCATCCATCCCTGCTCCCTGGGACGCTCAGTCTGCAGATGAAGAGATTTCCTCCCCATCTGGTTCAGGGAACACTAATGCCACATTGACTAAAGGCACCGTGTTTAAATGACTGTAGAGTTCTAGTTTGAAATGGTTTTAAAGGAATATGTGTAAGTATAATCTTCAGTCATTTTCACCTGTGGGAAGTGGGTGCTCTTCCTTCCAGATCTGATTGTGTGAAGCTGCCTCCCCTTCTTCAGTCTGGAGTCTGGAGCATTCTGATTCATAAATAGGTCTTTCCATCAAATGAGGAGAACGTGGCCGTGTTCCACGGTATTTCTTTTTCACACCTCTAAGCGTGAGCCCTGTGTGATGCGTGCTGTGCTGTTGTGTCCTAGATGTCCTGGTTTGGGTCAAAGCCATCTCCCAGAGGCAGCATCCGGCCGTCCATCTCGAGCCCGAGGACTCTGTGGCCTTAAGGGAACCCGAAGGTGGCAGGCAGTATCCAGGCACTTCTTTCTGTGAAAAGAATGCTGAACACACTGCTCCAGGTGTGTCTTAATCACTGTCATTGCAGTATTTTGTACAAGAACTTCTGGCTCTGTTTACAAACCTAATGCTGTGCAAGGAGACATTTTCACTACAGACTGGAACAGCTCTGGGACCCCTCAGTGTCTGTGATGGGAGCAGCTCCTTGTGCTCATCCTCCTGGGCTCCTGGCACCTGAGGGTTCTGGGCACCTCGCTGGCAGCAGGGCTGCCAGGTCAGTCTCTTGGCGTGGTGATTCCAGCTGCTGTTCCAGGGTGCTGCAGTCCGGTGCCTCTGGGCACAGAAAAGCTGCTTGTCTGGCTGTGGGAAGCCAGCAATGAGAAATGTGTTGGCAGAACAGTGTTGAGAGCGGGATGGTTTGCAAAGCCTTTCACAGGACAGGAGCAGGAGCTTTAACCAAAAAAGAACTCTGCCTTGCCTTCTAATACTGACATTAACTAATGGTTGGCGTTTTTTCATATCACTGTGTAATTTAAGGTGCATTTATCCTGGCCTGCAGTCCTCAAGGCTGCATGTTGATGATTATTTAATTTGAGAGCACAACTTTAGAGTTGTCTGATTTTACTTTTCTTAAAGAAAAATAATATTTAAAATGGTCTTAATTATAGTACCTAATCCTCAGTCGCCTTTAAAACTAATCTGTTAGCCTGTTCCATGGGTTGTTAGCAGTGGGAAAAGGGGTAGGAAACCATTTTAAATTTTTAAAGCTGAGTTCCAGGTATTGTAAATCCACACTGAAAAATACCTTTTATTTAAAAAAAATAAAAATCTAGCTACAAAGGGTGAAGAATGCTGGTACTAAACATTTTGATTTTTTTTTCTTCCAAGTCTGCTAGCAACAAACCCTTATAACCAGGATCTGTCTCTTTGGTTGTGGTTTTCTGTACTTCAAATACTGATGCTTAAAAACTGTTATGAATATGTTAACTGTTAACTCCTGACTATTACGTTATAAGAAATGCTGCTCTTGAGGGGTTTGGGGGCAAAATTCAACTCTTAGTGAACGAGTTGTGGTTCCAGCAGCTTGTTTTCCTAATGCAATAAGGACAGGGGACCAAGGTGGCACTTCCTCCCTGGAAGCACAGTTTTGCCCAGTTCTTAGCACCACTGCAAAATCTGGATCCAAATGGGAAGCAGCACTAAGTCTGATTTCTGAAAACTGAGGCCTATTTCCAAAAATCTCCACATGTGTGGAATTCAGTGAGGGTGCTGCAGGTGGGGAATTCTCTTACAAGTTGATGCTTCTGTTAAATATGTTCAGGATAATTCAAGCTTTCTCCAGAGGAGCTCCAGCAGGAGTGAATGTGCTGATCCAGAGGATCCAGAGCCTGCTGCTGTCCCAGGCAGCCCCACCCCAGACACAGGTACTGCCAGGAGCTGCTGCTGGGCACAGGTGCTGCTCCTCACTTAGAGCCTGGCTGCATCTGTCTGAAGTTAAGAAAACCAACAGATTTTTTTGGTACACTAAAGCTTGTCCAAACAGCCTTTAGTAACCTGATTCATGGCACTTCCAGACAGGAGAGAGCATGGAAGGGTTCAGCCCTGCTCTGCTGTGAAAACAGACAGTCAAAAAGTACATTTATTTCAATTGTTTCTCTACTGAGATACAGCGGGGTGGAATAACCCTGGGAGGATTCTATTCTGTGAGACCTTTTCCTTTCTCATGTCCCTTTGCCCTGCCCTGTTTGTGTGGGACCAGGGATCAGGACTCCCCCTGCTCCCTGCTGAATGGCTGCTGGGTTTATGCTGGTCCTGGCTTCAAAGGTTACTGCTGAACAGTAAGGAAAGCAGGACAGGCAGCCTGGAACGGAGTGACAAAGTCAAATCTTATGTTATGTATTCACTAACAACTTCAGTTTCAGATCCCAAAGCTCATAAAGGATCAACTTGCCATAACCTAGTTCTTAAGTGTTGAATTTTCCTTAGGTATCAGAGCAAGACTGGTGTGTATACATGTATTAAAAAGCTAATGCACTTTCCCTTGTCTCAGAACAGTGGTTATACATAATCCTTTCTATCACCATTGGACTTCTTTCCTTCTATGCTGTAAATATGGATTGTATGATGAAACACTATGAAATTTGTGGTGCAATACATTTTGGATCAAACCCCTAATCTTGATTTCTTTCTTTTTATAGTTCTGGTTATCTCCCCTGGGATGCTATAGCTATTTAAAATTGACTTTTAAACCATGACCCAAACCCCACCTTTGCCCAGGGGGAGGATGGGTGTGCCAGCTGTGCCACCAAGGCCTCTCACAGGGAGTTGTGCCACAATGAGTTGTGCCACTGCTGCTTACAACATCACTCCCAGCAGGAGCAGCTGCTGCTGCACTTTGAGCAGCTGATGGAAGCGAGGACTGGGTGGAGCTGGGGCTCCCCAGGCAGCTGCTCCTTGGTGCCAGAGGGCAGGGAGCCCTGCCATGGCTCCAGCAGCCGTGTCCTGCCTGGGCAGAGACACACTGATACTTCAATCACAGTCCTGAAGTATCTCCTCGACTTTCTAGTGTGGCTGAGAACATAAATATCAAACCCAGGGTTTGATTACTGTGTGCTCTATCACTGCATCCTCTAAGTCTTGATTGGGACAGCTGAGCTGGGTCTCACTCCCTGCACCCAGGACAGAGCTGGATTTGAGGACCAGTTCTCTCTAAGTTGCTGGAGTTAGGAGCAGTCCTAAAAGGTGACTCAGGCTTGGACTGGGTTATTGCAGGCCTGCTTTGGAGTAAGTGTCAGACTTACAATTCAGCTGAAAATAAATTTAACTCAGGTGATCCAAGAAGTTTATTGATGCAGCAGGCACTTCACTTTACATTGCCCAACCCCAGAGTCCCAGAGTCCTTGGCCCATGCGTTCACAGAGCCCTTCACCCTCAGCTGCAGGATCCCTGCTTGGACACAGCTACCTTGGGACTAAGCAGGACACACGGGAGCTTGTATCAGCACACCTGGCTAAAGCAGCATCTGACACACCTGTTCACTTACAGTAGAGGAGGCAGGGGTGTGCCTTCTCTCTGCCTGGTAAAGAAGGGAGCAGGAGAATGTCTTGGCTCCTATATGTGATAGTCAGAATATGCAGGAATACCTTTACTCTTCCCCCACCTTTAAGGTTAAAAGCATTCCAAGAGGAGGTTACTGTAGGATTTCAGTAGATTGCAATCTCTAATAAAGATGGACCAGTGTAATTTCAGCTCATTCCTTCTTCTGAGTCCAAACCTGACCGCCACCTCTGTCCAAGTTAACAGTCTTTACACAGTCTTTCTTGCTGTGAGAACTCTTATTATGGAGCCCAGGCCTCCTACTGCCAGTGCCTGTGGGAAAGGAGAGAGGTTACAGAGTCACCAGCCCCACACAGCAAAACACTGAAGAGTTCAGCCACGGAAGGGACAATAGCTACAAACTGTCATTCTCCACCATCTAACCAGCTTTTGGATCTCAGGGGCTCCAGTGTTGCAAGTCACTGACAGAGCAGAATGTCTGACCTCCCCGAGGAGAGGAGGAAGGGCTCGCTTCAGTTTCACTTGTGTCCCTCAATGTGAACAGCGTTTCCTTCTGAAGTCTAGAAGATGGAGGTGATTATAAAAAAAATCAAATTTGAGCTGACTGCTGGAAGCGGGGCGTTTCCCTGGCAGCCACAATGCAGCAGAGCACAGGGGTGCCAGCAGAGCGAGCCGTGGCGCTGGGAACACGGCTGGACACGTGCAGAGCCCCCACCTGCAGCAGGACCCGCAGGTAAATGCTCCTGAGCTACCAGACTGCCACAGGCCTTCTCCAGAGGACAGACTGGTACTACCACTGAGCTGACTGCTCTGAGCAAGCCACACGTCCTGCCAGAACTGCCACAAAGCAGAGCCCCAGCCTTTAAACCCTGCCCACTCAGACCTGCCCTGTTCCTTTCACAACAGAGAGGACGAGATGCCTTTCATGTCCCTGCACGCTCTGAGCACCAGTCAGGGTGGTGGTGTGTCACCTCCCACGCTTACCTCAAAGCACCTCAGTGGAAACAACAGGAAAAAAAAAAAAAAAAAACAAAAAAACAAGCAGAAACATGTTCTTTGCTGTCCCAAGAAACTCCCTGCTGCTCGTCAAGGCTTGGCAAAGCTGGTGACAGCAGCAATAGCAGCAGGAAAAAGCTCTGCGCCTTGGGAAAGGACAGCAGCATTCCCAGCAGCTGCCCTGCACAGGGAGCTGCAGCGTTCACAGGGATCAGCTTTCCTGGGAGCACTGACAGCCAGGGCTGCAGCTGAAACCCCTGCAGGGGGGGAAGAGTTCCCTTGGACTCCTGCCCGGGGGCAGGGGCACCCAGCAGCTGCTGCAGGGATGTGCCTCAGCCCATCAGTCAGGGGAGGAGGCTCCAGTCAGCTGCTGAACACATCCCACACTCCCTGCTTCACAGCTGACATTCCACAGAAGCAAGAGGCCCCTGCTGGGCCCCGATGGAATCTCTGGAGACCTCACAATCCTCTCCTGGGCGAACCAAACAGGTTTGCTAAACCCCGTGAGCCAGCTGATGCGAACTGCCAGCCTGAGCCCCCTGAGCCGGGCCCCAGAGGGAGCTGCAGCTGCCCCGTCCCTCGGGTCACAGCTCCCTGGAGCCCTGCACCACCAGGCTGCCCTGCAGGGAGAACTGCCTGCCCTGAGCCTCCTCTCCCCACGGCAGAGGGTAGGGTTTGAAATGCAGGCCGAGGCTTTGTGAATGCAGTCTGAGAGAGACCAAAGGTGAAAGGAAACACTGAGCTCCTCAGGGATGAGGCCCTGCCACCACCTGCTTCTGTTCAGGGGCGCTCCTGGCCAGGACCCTGCGCGGTGGCTGAGCCACGAGTGCCCCCAGCACGTACCTTTTCATGCCACTGAAGTAATATTGCACTGCTGTTTTCTGTCGGCTTTTCAAATCCTTTATAAATGTACTTCATTAACAAATCAACACCGTTTCTGTCTAAGGAATTCACCGCTTGTTCTATTTCACTGCTTTTAAAAGATGTGAGCACTTTAAGCATCGTTCCCTGGGCCTGCTCCTGGGAAGACAAGGCAAAGAGAGAAATGTGAGAACGAGAACCGCTGGGAATCATCCCAAGACTGCTGTTTGGCAAGAGACAGCCGCGCTCCAGGCTGGGTTATTTCTGTAAGCCAGGTGAGCAGAGGGGGTTAGAGGAGGAAGGGGTAAAGAGGGGGATCGGCCGTGGTGCCAGCGGGAGCGCACGGATCGGCCGTGCCAGCGGGAGCACACGGATCACCCGTGCCAGCGGGAGCGCACGGAGCGGCCGTGGTGCCAGCGGGAGCGCACGGATCGGCCGTGCCAGCGGGAGCGCACGGATCGGCCGTGCCAGCGGGAGCGCACGGAGCAGCCGTGGTGCCAGCGGGAGCGCACGGAGCAGCCGTGGTGCCAGCGGGAGCGCACGGATCGGCCGTGGTGCCAGCGGGAGCGCACGGAGCGGCCGTGGTGCCAGCGGGAGCGCACGGAGCAGCCGTGGTGCCAGCGGGAGCGCAGTGCCCGCAGCGGCGCTGCCGGGGCCGCGGTGCCCCTGCCCGGCCCTACCTTCATCGCCTGGCTCCTGCTGCTGCCCGGGGAGCTGCGGATGGCCGTGTGGAAGGCCCGCAGCGCCTCGCCTGTGCGGCGGCGGGTCAAGGACTCAAACCGGGAGCTGCGGGGACCCCAGCGCGGCTGACGGGCGGCTCCGGCCCCGCGGCCGGTCCCGGGACTGCCCCGGCCCCCCCGGCCCAAAGGATATTGCCTGAGCAGCGCCTCCACCTCGGGCCCGGCATCGGGCTCGGCCGCCGCCGCCTCCTCGGGCTCCTCCACGAAGCGGTTCTCGTCGTACTGGTCGATGTCGAGGCGGCGGAAGCGGGACGAGAGCGTGCTCCGCGCCATCCCCGCCGCCCCGGCCGCGCCTGCCGGAAACGGCGGCGGCCCCGGCGGAAGCGGAAGGCGCGCGGCGCCGCGCCCCGCCCCGCCCCGCCCCGCCCCGCGCACAGAGCACACAACGGAGCCGCGCGGAAATGCCAACAGCCACTTTAATGTACAAAGCCCGCCGCTCGGCGCGACCCCGGGACACGGAACGGACCGGGAGCCCCCGCTGGGATCCACTGACACTCGGAAAAGGCGCGCTCGGTCCGGCAGCGCGGGCAGCCCCGGCCCCGCCGCACACCGGGCACTGACTTTGCTGCTGAAATTTCTTAAAACTTACCAAAAACAAAAAGCTGAACGAGGGACGGGCCCGAGCGGCTCCCGGAGCGTGGTGGTTAAAGGAATCGTTCGTCTAACCCAGGACTAGGCGAGGACTACATGCAGTAGTACAAATCTCAAGGACATATTACAAATACTCTGAAATTAATCTAGGGGCGGGGGAAAAAAAAAACTCGCTACGGACACCATAATACACAATAAATTTAGATAATTTAAAAATAAAAAAGGCAAGAGGCAGCATTTCAGCAGCAAAGTGCTCAATAAAAAGTATATTGTAAAGGGGCGGGACAGGGGGAGGTGACAGCAGGCGGGCCAGGGCTCAGAGGAAGTAGGGCGTGGTTGTCCTGGGAGGAATGACACGCTCTGAGTCTGGAACTGCGCGGAATAACTTTGGTTCTCTTGTATTTACATCTTTAAAGACCATGATGGACGCGATGTTCCCGCAGCGGTAGCAGTAGTTGGGAGCTGACCATACCGTTACCAGCTTCTCATCAAACATGAATTTGTATCCTTCGTGGACCAGCTGGTGCGCCCTGCAGATCAGCTTCAGGTTGTTGATGTGAACAAACTGCAAGGGAAGGGGGAAGCTGAGCTCAGCGTGGCCCGAGCCCACGGCACGTGCTGCTCCTGGCCCGGCCCGTGCAGCAGGGCAGGGAACACAACAGGAGACACCCTGTGACACGCAGGTGCCAGCACCCGAGCACTGAGGAACAGTGGCCTGACAGCCGGGCAGCAGGGCTGTGCTGTCCCCTGGGACAGGCTCAAGCCTTCCTGAAAGTGCTGTGCCAGGCCACACGACAAGGCAGGCCGAGCGTGGCCAGGCAGAGCCTGCAAAGGCCACTGTGTGGAGTCCTGAGGAGGCTGCTCAGTGCAGACACAACAAAATTAACTCCAGAATTGCTTAAAAAGGGTATTTTTCTCCTAGATCCTCAGGAAACCATTCCACACAGAGCCCAGGGACACTAGTGAGTCCCACCACATCACGCTTTCCAAAAGCAAGATGGGCATTGGTACACCTGGCATTTACATTTGTGCTTTCAGGTTCGAGCGGCTCATTTTTTCCAGCTGGCAGAAGCCAAGCTTCCCCACCACCACGAGTCGCTGGCAGAGGTGTGATGGGGGTTCAGAGTCCTGCAGTGCCCTCCAGCACACCGAGAGGAGCCCCTTGGCTCCGCGTGCGCGGCCGGGCTGCGCGGCCCCGAGCGGCGGCGTTACCTCGTTGGTGACCTTGGCCCCGAAGAGCCAGCCCGCCCCGCGGGGGCTGATGGCCCACGTGTCCACGTCCTCCGGGTCCGACCACACCAGGTCGCAGAAGGCGCCTTTGTGAGGGATCTCCTGGTTGCGCTCGATGGTGCGGATCTGGTCCAGGGTCTTGATGTCGGGGGAGAGGCCCCCGTGCACACACAGGATCTGCTCGTCTATCAGCTGCAGGGAAAGGACACAGCTCGGAGCCCTCGGCACGGCTGCCGGGGAGCCTCAGCCCACAGCTCCCTGGGACAAGGTGCTGGTGCTGCCAGCGTGGTGCCTGCACTTACAGCTGCTATTGTGAGCATGTCAAAGACTTTGGTGCAGTATCTCCAGGCGTTCGCGTTCCCGTATTTGGTTTGGCACTCGTCTGTTGGACAGAACGGTTTTGTTCCTCATGGATCAGAGAAAAACGGGCAGAGCGGACACTGACAGCAGAACCTGCACACCCAGGTGTGCCACAGGAGCCCTGCTGTCCAGGACCAGCAGCAGCAGCAGCAGGGACCAAGCACCTCCGGCTCTGCCTGTGCCTGAACGTGGCACCGCGACAGAAACCCACGTGCCAGGGGAAAAGAGCAGCAAGATCTGCCTTAAACACATTCCATTTCAGAAACACAGAGACCAAAGGACAGCACTGGAGCCCGTGTCCCCCCCCAGCCCCCGAGGGCCCCGGGCACTGTGGCCTTGCCAGCGGGGCTCCCAAGGCAGAGGAGCTGCAGCCTGTGCCATGGGCAGCACTCACTCAGCACTCACTCAGCACTCACCCACCCATGGGCAGCACTCACTCACTCACGGGCAGCACTCACCCACGGGCAGCACCCACGGGCAGCATTCACCCACGGGCAGCACTCACTCAGCACTCACCGTAGAAGCCGTACACCTGGGTGATCTGCCTGCTCTCGTGGTTGCCCCGCAGCAGCGTGATGCGGTCAGGCCACTTGGCTTTCAGTGCAAGGAGGTACGTGAACGTCTCGAGGCTGTAATAGCCCCGGTCTACAAAGTCCCCCTGAAGGCAGAGACAGCCGCGCATGGAGCAGCAGTGACACAGAGAGCCACAGCGACACACCCGCTCTCCGCTCCTCGCCGCCGCGGAGCCCCGGCGCCGGAGGGCAGCGGCAGCTCCGGGCACCGAGCGTCAGCTGCGGGCCGGGCACTCCCTCACCGCTGTCCTGACGTGACCCCGGGACACCGGGCAGGGCAGGACGCGCTGCCTCGCCCCGCGGGGGATACAGCGGGCGGGCAGGAGGCGGCAGCGGCCCCGGCGCCGGGCGGGTGCGGACGCGGGAGCCCGCGGGACTGCAGCCCCGGCCGCTGTCAAGCGCAGCGGGGCCGGGCCGCGCCCGGCGCACCTACCATGAAGATGTAGTTGGTGTCGGGGACCTGCCCGCCGGTCCGGAACAGCTCGCACAGGTCATAGAACTGCGGGGGGAGAGAGGCGTGAGGGGGCACCGGGCATCGGCACCGACTCCGGCCCGGGGCCGCACCGGGAGCGGCCCGGCCCGGCCTTACCTGCCCGTGGATGTCCCCGCAGACGGTGACGGGCGTAGAGACGGGCTGGACGTTGGACTCCTCCAGCAGCAGGTCGCAGACATAGTCACAGAGGCGCTGCGGGACGGAGCGGGGCAGGGTCGGGGGCAGCGCCGGGACCGCCGGCACCGCCCGCTCCGGCCCGCCCGGCAGCGCCCACCCCGGCCCCGGCCCGCCCCGGCCGGTCCCGGCCCCGCCGCCGCGGCCGCACCTTGAGGTCGTTCTCGGGCAGGTACTTGCAGAGCCGCGCGATCTCCACGTACTTGTCCAGGTCCAGCGGCGCCATCTTGGCAGGGGTTGGCAGCAGCGGCCCCCCCGCCACTTCCGGGCGGCGGAGCGCGCCGCGGGCGCGGGCGGAAGCGCGGGGCACTTCCGGCGCCGCTTCCGGCGGCCGGCCCCGCCGCCATGGCGCCGCGGGCGCTGCCGCTGCTGCAGCCGGGGCGCCGCCCGCGCCCGGGACAGTGGTGAGCGCGGCGGGGGCACCGGCGGGCACGGCGCTGAGCGCGGCGGGGGCACCGGCGGGCACGGCGCTGAGCGCGGCGGGGTGATGGGGGGGATAGCGATGAGCGGGGCGGGGGGTCCGGCGGGACTGAGCGCCGCCCTCGCCCCGCAGGTACCGGCTGAGCCCGCGCGGGGAGCGGCCCCGCGGCCGCGTGGGACTCGGCTGCCTCCTCCTGCCCGGCCGCGTCCTGCTGCTGGGCGGTGCCGACCCCGCCGGGGCCTTCGCGGACGCGCATTTCGTGGAGCTGGGTGAGGGCCGGGGCGGGGCGGGGCTGGCACCGGCTCCGGTACCGGTACCGGTACCGGCACCGGCACCGATCGCCTGTCCCCGTCCACAGCCCCGCTGCGCTGGGTCCCCGCCGGCTGGCGCGGGCTGAGGCCGCGCTACGAGCACGCCACGTTGCTGCCCGCCGGCGGCCCCCCGCGCCTCTGGGTGTTCGGCGGAGCCCACCCCGCCGGGAACCGCGGCTGCGTGCAGGTGCTGGACCCCGGTGAGTGCCGCCGGGCCGGGGCTCGGGCTGCAGGACGGGCGTGGCTTCCCTTCCCGTGTTGGGGGTTCAGTAATCGAGTGTCTTCACTAGAAATAGGGACGTGGGAGAGCCCTGCGGTGCGGGGCGAGCAGCCTCAGCCTCGGACCTTCCACACGTCCTCGGCGGCCATCGGGGCGCGGCTGTTCGTGTTCGGCGGCGGACACAAGGGAGCGGAGCCGGTTAAGGACCAGCGGCTGCACGTGTTCGACACAGGTACCTCCCGCCGTGGCATGGCAGCGCTGCCCCTGGGCTGCAGCCCGAGGGCTGCAATTGCTGAGATCTGCTTGGAGCTGAGTCCCACGGGGTGGCTGGGTGGCTGTTCTTCTCCTGACAGGCCCTTGTGTTCATGCAGTCCCTGGGAATTCAGACCCCGTGGCTTGGATGGGAAGCCTCGGCAGGGCTCTGGCATCGCTGGTCCGTAGAATTTCCAGGGTTTTCTTCCTAATGCACGTGTGCTCCCATTTTTAGCCACCCTGGCCTGGTCCCAGCCGGAGACTCAGGGTGAGCCCCCTTCTCCTCGGCACGGGCACGCCGTGGTTGCGGTCGGGACCAAACTCTTCATCCACGGAGGATTAGCTGGAGATGTTTTTTACAATGACCTGTTCTGCATCGACACAAGTAAGTGTGGATGGAGGTACTGCAGGTACCTGTGAGCCGTGCTGTGATCTGGGGGGAGGTTTTTTTTGAAATACTAGTTCTTTAAGTTCTTAAAGTATTACCTTCTTTGTTTAAACCAAGAAAATGGGTGGGGTTTGTGTAATGCATAACCGTGCATGTGTTCCTGCACCAGATGACATGAGATGGGAGAAGATCCCAGCCACTGGGGACATCCCTGGAGGACGGGCATCCCACTCCTCGGCAGCGTTCCGGGACCACATGTACATTTTTGGTGGAATAGGTCCAGATGGGACACTGGACACTACGTACAAGTATCACACAGGTAGGGAGGCTGCAGCCGGGGAGCATGGTACCTGCTCAAGCCCTGGGCTTCCCCCTGCACTTACAGCACTGCAGGACTGAATGCTCAGTGTCAGTGCCTGGTGTGATGTTCAAAGCTGTGGCTGTGTCTTTGCACTGCAGGGAGGCAGCACTGGACGCTGCTGCAGTTTGAGTCTCCCCTGCCCAGCGGGAGGCTGGACCACGCCATGTGTGTCATTCCCTGGCAGGCTGGGGCCCACGGGGACACGGGAGACACCCCAGCTGGGACAGAGCCCCCCGTGCCAGCAGGTGACAGAGCTGAGCCCCTGCAGCAGGGCCGGGGAGAGGGCTGTGCTGAAGACACCTTGGTCCATCTGCTGTTTGTGTTCGGGGGCATGGACACCCAGGGGCAGATACACAGGGACTGCCTGGTCACTCTCATCGAGTAGAGTCCCCACAGCAGCCTCAGCCCCTGGGGCTCACTGTGCCCCTTGGACACGTCCTCACCCTTGGGCAGCTGGCACCCTGAGGGACAGGGGCTCTGCCTGAACAGGGTCCTGCTGCAGCACCAGCCCCGGGAACGTGGCAGGAGCCAAGGCACTGCTGGAGCTGGCACCAGACAAGGTCATTCTGGACTTAACTAATCCCATGGATTGGATAAGGATCAGTTCAATAAAGAGACCAAATTTCAATTAGGCTTCTTTTTTTCTAAGAACTTTATTAGGTGTAAACTACTTTTCACTGTTCAGGAAACTGGTCTGTTCCATATGACACTTTATTAAAAGCTCTGGAGTTTTAATACTGCAGGAAAACATTAACTAAGCCAAGCTCCTCCCTCACTGCTGGGCACACCCCTACTGCAGGCAGGGGGTTCTGGTGGATAACCTCCCTCTCCCAGCTCAATAAAAGCTGCCCCTTCAGCAGTTACTCAGGCTTGGTGCCCCTTCCTTATCAGGATCTGTTGTAAAACTGCAGTGAGGTCCAAGTCCACCCTCTCCCTTCAGAAACTGAACCCCAGCTCACCCCAAGGCAAGAGAGGCTCAGCTCCTGCTTTCAAACTTCCCCCTCTCCATGAGCCCATGAAAGGTGACCGTGAGGGGGTGAGCTGCACTCCATCCTCCTTCAGGGCTAATCCAGACCCTGGCTGGAGCTGGGTAACGGAGATCACAGAACCAGAACAGAGTCCAGTGTAAATAACAAATTTATTGTGGTCACTCCAGGTAGAAAAGCTCTACACCAAGTTCACATGACCAGGTTGTTAAATAGAATGTTCCACTGCCAATGCTTCTAAACCCACATTTACACTCCCACCCCACTCCCCTCCCCAGACATCGAGCGACTGCTAACGAAAAGCAGGATACAGCCACGTCGGGCTAGCGGTTCCAGCTCCACTCACGAGTGAAGATTCAAAGTTACATTCCAAATTAAGAGTTCAATATTTTAAACAAGTGTTCCTGAGTCCAATATATACACACACCACGTTCCGAGACTCCGGTATCTACAACTCGTCCTTCTCTGCTGCCTCCTCGTCGCCGGGCGGGGGCCCGGCGCTGCCGTACAGCTTGCTCACGATGGGCTGAACCACCTCCTCCAGCTCTTTCTTCTGTGCTTTGAAATCTTCTATGTCCCCATCCTGATGGCTTTCCAGCCACTCGATCTTTTCCTCCACTGCTTTCTCTATTGTTTCCTTGTCCTCAGAGGACAGCTTCCCACCCAGCTTCTCCTTGTCCCCAATCTGGTTCTTCAGGGAATAGGCGTAGCTTTCCAGCTCGTTCCGGGCATCGATGCGTTCCTTCAGCTTCTTGTCCTCCTCGGCAAACTTCTCGGCATCGTTGACCATCCTCTCGATCTCCTCGGGCGTCAGCCGGTTCTGGTCGTTGGTGATGGTGATCTTGTTCTTGTTGCCGGTGCCCTTGTCCTCGGCCGTGACACGCAGGATCCCGTTCACGTCTATTTCAAAGGTGACCTCGATCTGGGGGACACCACGAGGGGCAGGAGGGATTCCCGTGAGATCAAAGGTGCCCAGGAGATGGTTGTCCTTGGTCAGGGGACGCTCGCCTGCGAGAAACAAGGAGACAGGGTTACTTTCTTTCCCAGCTGTGGCCTGTGCTTCCTCAAACCACGAGTGACACAGTTCCACACCAAAGTACCTACAGCCTTTGCTACAATCCGGAACAAGAATGAAAACCCTACAGCAGACAGATTCCAGCTGACACCCACCTTCATAGACCTTGATGGTCACAGTTGGCTGGTTGTCAGAAGCTGTGGAGAAGATCTGAGACTTCTTTGTGGGAACAACGGTGTTTCTAGGGATCAGCTTGGTCATGACACCTCCAACAGTCTCAATGCCAAGAGTCAGGGGACACACATCGAGCAACACCAAGTCACCTGGAACACATCAAAGGCAAGACTGTGACGCAACTTCAACACAAAACAACACTGCAGACAGGATCCTGAGGCCTCAGGGGCACAGAACTCCAAGGACTGGAAAAGATCCAGGTTTGTCTGCATTTGCTTGTCAATGCCCAACATCCAAGGCTGAGTCAACGCTTAGGTGGCAGTGAAGGTGCCATTACCTGTATCCTGGTCCCCAGAGAGCACCCCGGCCTGCACAGCTGCACCGTAGGCCACAGCCTCATCTGGGTTAATGCCACGAGAAGGCTCCTTCCCATTGAAGAACTCTTTAACGAGCTGCTGGATTTTGGGGATGCGAGTCGATCCACCAACCAGGACAATCTCATCAATATCAGACTTCTTCAGGTCAGAATCTTCCAGAACTTTCTGAACAGGCTTCATAGTGGAACGGAACAGGTCCTGCAAAGACAAAACCCCAAGCACTGTGAGACTGTATTCCCAGCACGCCCCATTGTGCAGCCCCAGAGGTACAAAGTACAACCACTACAGAGCAAAGAGGCCAAAGTGTCTGAGGCCCAGCTCCCCGGCAGCAACAGCTGCCTGCTTACCCAGAGTTATTTATACTCCAACGGGCAATGTCACAGCATGAGGCGCTGCACATTCCCCAGTCCCAATCCAGAGCTGAGCCTGTGTAACTTTACCTTTCTAAACTTACCATGTTCAGCTCCTCAAACTTGGCTCGAGTGAGTGTCTCCGAAAAATCTTCTCCTTCAAAGAAGGACTCTATTTCAATCCTGGCCTGGTGCTGAGATGACAAAGCTCTCTTGGCCTTCTCCACCTCCCGCCTCAGCTTCTGCACAGCTCTGTTATCCTTCCTAACATCTTTGCCAGTTTTCTTCTTGTAGAGCTTGATGAAGTGCTCCATAACACGCTGGTCAAAGTCTTCTCCACCCAGGTGAGTGTCACCGTTAGTAGCCACAACTTCAAAGACTCCGTTGTCAATTGTGAGGAGGGACACATCAAAAGTTCCACCGCCCAGGTCGAACACAAGGATGTTCTTCTCTCCCTCTCTCTTGTCCAGTCCATAAGCGATGGCAGCAGCTGTCCTGTACAGGGAACGGGCTGTCAGGGCTGGGGGTGCCAGCCCTCAGCTCCCCTGGGGCAGGACAGGGTGGGCTACTCACGGCTCGTTGATGATGCGCATGACGTTGAGCCCCGCGATGGTGCCCGCGTCCTTGGTGGCCTGGCGCTGGGCATCGTTGAAGTAGGCTGGCACCGTGACAACAGCGTGGGTCACCTGAGCAGGGAGGGACAGCTTTGTTACAGGAATGACAGAAAAAACGGTCTGAAAGCAGCACCAGCCACTGTGAGCAGTGCTGGGACAAGCAGCCCATCTTCAGAGATGAAGAGCCAGCAGCAGCTCAGCCCGAAGAACAGGGCTGCTGAAGGGCCTGCAGCACTGACTGCAGTTGGGGATGGCAAGGTCAGTCCTGGCTCAGCCTGCCCTTCACCCGAGTTGTTACCAGTGTTTCCTATGCACTTACCTTCTTCCCCAAGTAAGCCTCTGCTGTTTCCTTCATCTTCGTCAGGACCATTGCAGAAATTTCTTCAGGAGCAAATGTTTTTGTCTGTCCACCTCCAACATCAACCTGAATATGGGGCTTGGCTTTCTTCTCAACCACCTGAGGAGAACAATGGATACTGTCCCATTCAACTATTCCACCTTGTTCCCACAATGTTCTGCCTAACTAGGAACTGAGGTTCTAACTAGGTTCTGTCTAAGCATCAAGCAAAACCTCTATGACAGGCAAAACCTGAGTGCCAACACCAGGAACTGTTGTTCACACACCAATCCTCCCATGGGGCACTGTGAGCAGATGCCTCTTCTGACCAGAACTGCAGGTCCTCCCCTCCAGCCCCCCTGCCTCCGCACTCGGGGCCCACCTTGAAGGGCAGGTACTTGATGTCCTGCTGCACGGAGGGGTCGTTCCAGGTGCGGCCGATGAGCCGCTTGGCATCGAATACGGTGTTCTCAGGGTTGGACGTGAGCTGGTTCTTGGCAGCATCCCCGATCAGGCGCTCCCCCTCGGGGGTGAAGGCCACGTAGGACGGTGTGATGCGGTTCCCCTGGTCGTTGGCGATGATTTCCACGCGCCCGTTCTTGAAGACGCCCACGCTGGGGTTGGGGGGGAGCGGAACGGTCAGGCGGGGCCGCGGCCTGCACACATCCCCCCTTCCCCCGCCTCCACTCCTGCTCCTCCCGGGCCCGCGGCCCCTTCCCCGCGGCTCCGCAGGCCCTGCCTCCCCAGAGGGGCCCGAGCGCTGCCCCCCAGCCCGCCCGGCCCCCCGTGCCCGTCCCCACGCACCAGGAGTAGGTGGTGCCCAGGTCGATGCCCACCACCGTGCCCACGTCCTCCTTCTTCTCCTCGTCGTCCGCCCAGACGGCGCCCAGCGCCAGCAGCGTCAGCAGCAGAAGCCTCATAGCGACCGCTCACCTGCGCCCACCTGCCGGGAGGCCGCCGGTTACACAACGGAGGCGCCACGTGCGCGGCCGCCCCCCTCACCCCTCCCCGCGCCGCAACCCCCCAGCCCCCGCCGTGCGGGATCCCCCCCGTCCCCACCCGATCTTTCCGTGCCTTCAACCGCCATCCCGCCCTCCCCGGCCCGGCCCCGTGCGGGCCTCACCGCGCCCGGCCCTCACCGTGCAGAAGCGCCGCGCCCCGATCGCCGCTGAGCCGCCAGGCCGCGCCGCCCGCCCTTTTATACCTTCCGTTACCCCTTCGTGGAGCCTCTCCATTGGCTGCCGCGCCCGCGCTGGAGCCTCTCCATTGGCCGGCTGCTACCAAGCTGGCCTCCCGCGATTGGCGAGCGCCGCGCGACCGCTCCGCCGTGCCCGGCGCGCCCCCCTCGCGCCGCCCCATTGGTTGCACCCGCCGGCCGCGGCCACGGAGAAGCGTGAGCCAAGCGGAGCGTCCCCATTGGCTGGGCGGGACCACGGCCGCGGGGTGGGGGGGCACTTCTGGAAGTTTCCATGGTTACCGGCCGGGGGGGCATACCCAGCCGGTGGGGGGGGCGCCGCCGCTCCCGGGGGCACCGGGGGTACGGGCGGTACCGGGGCGCCGCCGGGAGGGAGGTGCGGGGAGGTCGGGGCCGGGCCGGCATCATGGCCGGGCCGCGCGGGGTCTCCGGGCAGAGCCCCGGCCCGCCCCCGCCGGGGATGAGGTGACACGCGTGTGCGCAGCGCCCCGAGGCGACACCGGGACCCGTCCCCGGCCTGCCCGTGCCCGTCCCGCCGCTGCCTGCAGGTCGCGAGGCCCCGCCGTGTCGCGACACCAAGCCCCGCACGCACAAGCCGCGGCCGGGCGGAGCCGGGGCTGACGGCGGAGCGAAGCTCCGAGAGCGGCCCCGGCTCCGCCCGGCCCTCGCCCCGCTCCGCCTCGCCTCGGCCCCGCTCCCGGCGCCGGCCCCGGGACTACAAGTCCCAGGAGCGCCGTCGCCGCCTGCGCAGTGCCGCGCCCGCCCGGGCCGCAGCGGGAGCCGCCGGGGCGCTGGCCGGGTAGGGACGCGCTCGAATCCCGCGACAGCGCTCGGCTTCCTCCCCCCGAGGAGGAGGAGGAGGAGGAGGGAGCGGAGGGAGGAGGAGGAAGGCCCGGGGCCTGACAAAACCCTTTGGTTTTTCCAGGGAAGCGAGAGGGAAGGCGGGCAGCCGAGGAGAGCCGGAGCCGCGGAGGGTATGTCGGGTGGGTGTATCGCGATAGGGCGCCCGGGAGGCGGGGGAGCGGCGCGGGGCCGGCGGCAGAAGTTGCTGCTGCGGTTTGCTGCGGGTTCGTCCGTGCCCTTCTCGGCCAGCCCTGCCCGGCCCGGCCGGTCCGGCCGCCTGCGGTCCCGGTGCCGAGGCACGCGGGGAATCGGAGCCCTTGGAGCGGGGCCCTCGCCGCTGCCGCCTCTGCTTCGCGGCTTTTGTGTTGGGCAGGTTTAAAACTTGGAACTTGACCGGTGCGGTGAGTTCCCTTTTTGGTTACTCGCAGACCCCTAACGCTGGAGAACTCGATGCGGGCTGTATCAGGTTTTTTTCTTGCAAAGTCATGATACCGCGCTCCTGAGAGCGTTTGGGATGGAGCTCTCGGAGCGGGCATGTGACACTACACTTACTGATAGGTGAGGTGCTATTTTGGTGGAGCATGCAGTTGACTCGCGAGTAGAAGCTGCAGTTTGAAGAGGATGGAGGGAAAATGGCAGGGGCAGTACGTGAAATCCGAAATACTCTGCAGAAGCGGCAGGATGGTGGCTTCAGGAAACGCTTTTCAATTGCTGCTGCCGAGGAGGGTTCCAAAACGTTTAAGATGCTCAGCCCACGGATTTTGATGTGATATTTGTCAGATAATGGAGAATATACTCAACTCAGTAGCAGCTGCCCTTCCTGGCCGATGGGGAGGGAGCTGCTCTCAGGAGAATGGGTTGGTTTGTCAGTTTGAGCAGCTTCAAGTTCTGCACTTGTTCTGGCTAAAAGTTTATTAGTGTGACCCTCACCTAAAGGGAACTCCACTTTCTGGCATTACAAGCAACTGGAATAGATTTTAGCCTGGTTATGTGCTTTTGTTGATTTTATGCAATATGGCAATGCCATGATTTATTAGCCAGCTGATCATATGCTCCTCTGATGAGTTCTGTTATGGGGCACGAGAAACGAGGTTCTCCTCACCCGTGGATATGGACAGTGTGTCCAGGGCTAGCTGAGGGCAGCCTCTGGGCAGAAACAAACGTGAGGGATGAGTTTCTTATTAACGACAGTTAGAGAGTGCACCTGCATTTTGTGTGTCTCACACGCGTTTGAGCTGGTGGGTTCTGTAACGCGAGGGTTCAGCAGTGAGCCCTAGGTCATGGTGAGCCATCCTGCTGAAAAAGGGCTCTTCTAGCTCAGCTGGGGGAGATGGGCAGTCAGCTTGTGGAGAGAAATAAGGCTTGTGAGAAGCTGCTGTCAATGAGGGAAGAGGTACTTCATCAGGGCTGAATTAGCTTGGAAGCCATTCAGGCTTGCTTAGGAGTTATTTTTCAGCAGGATGGAGTGATTTTGCCTTGCCCTGCCCTGCCCACATCAGATGTGCCCAGACTTGCTCTGGAAGTTGAGTCTTGTGTAGCGAGACTCAGGAGGAGCAAATAACCCTGAGGAGGAAACACGGGAGGAGGAAGAAGGATCTGGTGTACCAGCAGTGTTTACCACTTTGCTTAATCTCCTTTCTGTCAACTGCATCACAGAAATGAGCAAGAGAGATGTGGCTCGTTCCTGTGTGCCACAGGACAAAGCCACGGACACGGTGAGCTGGAGTTCAGCACCTGGAGGTTCAACGTCGTGTTCTGCAGGACTTTTGAGAGTGGGAAGCAATCTGTGTCCTGTGTTCATCAAAGGATAGACTGCCTGAGGTTCTGAGCAAATGTGTGCTGCCAGCAGGGCAAGGCGTCTCGGATGCTGTCAGGTCATGCAGTCTTTGTTGTTGATATGTGGAGCATCATGAAGGGGAGTTGTCTGAGTTGTTGTGCTAGGCTGCTCTTACTGTGTCACAGTTACTTGTAGGTTCCTGGGTAGTCTTGAAATAGCTGACAGAAAATGGAAATGTTTCCATATCAACATGAAATTCCAGGATTGAAAAGTAATCTGCACGTGGCACAATTTTACATATCTATTGTTCATTTAGATATCCAACACCAGGCTGTTGGATATCTGAATGTCCTAAAGTGACTCCTTTAGATAGCTGTGTAGAGATATCTGCTATTCCAGGTGCTGCCATGGTATCATGAACCAGATTGCTGGGTAATTACAGGCACCTTTTTGTTTATGAGCAGCTGATAAGGTAATCTGACAGACGAGGAATCAGCAGAGGTTCTGCTCTGGGGCTGTTCCGTGGCTGTGGCCAAGGGCTGCTGAAGCTTTGGCCCAAGTGGAGCCTGCTCAGAGGCTGCAGCTGCTGTCTTTTTGTGCTGCTGTAAAGGGAGGAGGCTTTGGGGAGGAGCAGTGTGTGTCAGGTAGGTGTGTTAGTGGTACAATAGTTTCTTCTTTCAGGACAAGCTGCGTTGGTAATGCCAGTGTCTGAAGAGAGGAGTAGCGTGTGCATCTTGCCCAACTGGGTTTTTTGGGTTTTCTTCCCTGAGCCTTGCTGAAGTACATTGTGTGTTGAACTGCTGCTTTACATCCCTGGTGTTCTCAGGTGTCTGCCAGGGACCTCAGGTGGAGACAGAGTTGTTTGTGCTCTTGCTTGCTCTGTGTGTGTGGCTTCAGAAAAATTCATTTAAAAACTGGTGGAAGGCGGTGATGAGGTGTTCCTCTGCACAGAGCTGGATCTCAGCAACCATCCTTGCAGTTGAGCCACTTTGGTTTTCACAGAGGTTACCAGGCTGGGGAAGCTGCTGATCCCGTTTTCTTGTACACAGGGTGAAAGCTGCTGTCATGCAGTTGTCCTGTGGGTTGACAGAAAATCCTGTGGATTTTCACAGCCCTTGACAAAGCAGAGGCACACAGTAACCTGCTGTGGCTCCGTTCTGAATCAATTCTCCTCTTGCTTTCGTTGCTTCTGGTGTTCTGCAGCAGAGGCAGATCACACACACACGTGGGTAGTGGCCAACGGATGGGCTGTTATCAGGTAGTCACAGGACCAGTATATTTAGCAGCTCAGATGCAGCTAAGGGTGCTCTTTGGAGCCTTGTTTTGGGCCTGGAGTTCAGAGAGGCAGTTAGTTTAAAAGGAAAAATCAGAATGCATGGCAGTTGGCAACTTCCCACTGCTTCTTGTGAGGAGGTGCCCAGGTTGTTCCTCTGTTGGTGCTCACCTCACCTTCCAAGCAGGGCCGAGGTTTCTGCTGGGCAGGTGGATTAAAGCCTGTGTAACAGGACTCTGCACTGCGTGGGGCTGCATGGGCTTCTGCTGACAGGGCTTTTGCAGCTTGCTCTGCCCCGTGGGCAGAGGAGGAAGGAGCAGAGCATCTTCCTCAGAGGCTTCTTAGGGAGCTTTGCCCATCCCTGGTGCTGGAAACACCTCTAATAAAAGAAAAGCCAGAAAAAGACCCTAAGTGCAGCAGAGAGTAATTGTCTGTAAGAGTAGGAAACACCTCAGAGCTGTTCAATCAGCTTGTGTGCTCATAAATGGGTTTGTTACCAGTGACACAAAAATAGAGACTTGTTTTGAAATCTGGCTAAACAAAGGCATGGGACTGTAGGCAGAGGCAACAGGCTGTTCTGGGGGTACTCCATGTGGGTCTCCCCTTCCTTCCCCAACTTGCTTAGAAGCAGGAGATCCACATGGAGTGACTTTCTGTCCAGGAAAGTGGAGACTGTGGGTTGACCCCTGAAAGTGGAAAATGCCAACTGAAACTCTTCCGTTTGATCAAATATGAGCAGCTCTTGAGCACAGCCCTGCAGTGGGAGCTCTGAAAAGGCAGAAGGCACCTCGGCAGGTCTTGTTTGTGTGTGTTTTTATGGCTTCAACTTCTTTTTCCTGGCTGATCGCACTAGCTCACAGCCTGAAAACTGGTTACTACTGTGTTTGCAGGCAGTAGCAGGTTTACTGCTGGTTTTTCTTTTTTCTTTTGCAAGCTCTTAAATTCTGAGACTAAAAATAAATTTGTTGCAAGAAGTTATTATTTGTTTCACAAAGAACTTTGGCAGTAACAGCAATGTTTCTTCTTCTAATCATTTCTCTGAGACTGTCCTAGTTAAAAACATCTGAATTAGCACATCCTTCAAGTTCCTGTTGTAATCTCATTTTTGGATGCATCAGCTGTAGCCTCTGGTTAGGGTTGCTGAATTTGGTTTGGGGTCTTTTTGAGTTTGGGTTTTTTTTTAAAGAGCTTTATACCCAGTTTTCTGTGTTTACTAGAAATGGCCTTTAAACCTTTGGGTGTAATAAAATTGCAATTTTTTTATGCATCGTGACAGCTTCTGCCTGGCCTCTGGTTGTGAGGTTAAAACTGTAGATGAAAGGACTTCATTACACAAGCAGCAGTGATGGTTGTCAGTGCACCTGGTTGTCAGGCTGCAAAAACCCAACAAATGGGAAACCTGTGCCTAATTAGGGAGCTAATCTGTATTCTTCAGTGAGGATCACCTCGTGCTCTGCTGAGCAGTGAAACGCAGATCTTTAAAACACTGGCAGGGAGAGCACTGGGCCAGCACGTGGCATTCCAGCACATTATTTGTAGTTTCTCAAGCATGGTCTAAGTGGGTTTGTGAAGCTTGTCCAGAGTCACTGCAGGTTGTGGGAAGGAGTTTTTATTTTGACTGCAGTATTGCTTTGAAGGGTTCCTCAGCAGAGCTCTCTGACATCTCCATTACTGGTGCACAGCACAGGTGCACCATGATCTGTTGCAGGTGAAATCTGCCTCAACCCTTGCCCTTCCCAAATTAGCTGCTGTGGCTGTTAGTTCTGGTGGGGAAGACATGAAGCAGTTAACCATCAGTTCCATGATCTGCATGATTGTGCCTCTTCCTTTGTCAGTATTAATGCACTTGATGGGGTTTTATCCTTCCAAACAGTTAATGTTTAGATGGATTTGCTCCTGGAATGTCTCGTCTGGTGCAGTACTCTACTGAGATGTTTTGTAGTTGTGAAGTTAAAATTGATATTGCATTCACACAGAACAGTAGTTTGTGTAGATTTTAGCCCTTGATGTGCTATGAAAGCCTATGGTTGTTTCAGTTTTTCTCGCTATAAAACAACATTTTTGGATCATGGCCCAAAGAAATATTCTTCTGAATTGAAATATTTGAGGAATTTTTTCTGAATGAATTGTACTGTTGAGCAAAATCTCTAAGCTTATTTCCAACTGCTGCCTTATCTGGGTATTGATACTCCTTGGTTTGTGGTTTGGTGGGCTTTTTTCTTAATTAGTAATGTTGTTACTATTATTATTTTTAGCAGCAAAGAGCAGCATTGGGAGCTTGGTGCTTCTGTGCTTAGGTGAGAGGGGTAACAGGCCAGAGATTCCTGCACCCAGGTCCTTGGTACTGCTGGGTTGTGTGGGTGGGCTTTAGGATGAAGGAGTCTGTTCCCCAGACAGCGAGTGGGAATGGGGGCTGGTCTTCATCTCCCTGAGCTTGTGTCACCTGAGCTGCAGCCAGGGCCACGTGTCCCCAGGTAAGGCCAGGTGTACCTGAGGTGTGCTCGGGGCTGTGCTCCTGTTCCTGCTCACCAGGGCGAGCTGAAAATACCATCAGCTTCTCTGCCAGTGTCCCTGCTGTGCGGCAGACAGTGGCACTGGCCCTTGGAGCCTGGCATTGGGAGCGTGGCCCAGCGCAGGGGGGTTTGAGGAGGGCACAGCGGCGCCCTGCCCGGGCCAGCCCGTGCCCGCTGCCCACCGCGGGCTGGCAGGGCAGGGCAGGGCAGGGCAGGGCTGACCGCTGCGCTCCGTGTGTGCGCCAGGGGCTGTGGCACCATGGTGAAGCTGGACATCCACACGCTGGCCCACCACCTGAAGCAGGAGCGGCTGTACGTGAGCTCGGAGAAGCAGCTGATCCAGCGGCTCAACGCCGACGTGCTGAAGACGGCGGAGCGGCTCTACCGCACGGCCTGGATCTCCAAGCAGCAGCGCATCAACCTCGACAGGCTCATCATCACCAGGTACTGACAGCCTGCAGGCCTGTGCTGTGCTGCTGGTATCAATAGTGAGGCTGTAAACCAAACCTCACCTGGGGAATCGTGCACCCAACGTTCCTTGTTGGCCATTGAAGCAATTATTTTTTTGGTACCTGTGTTTGTTTTGCTTCTGTTTGTGAGAGCAAGGCTGTCCAGAATTTGCAAATAATTTGTAGTAACTATCTAGAAAGGTTTTTTCCTCTGTGGCAGCCTGGGTAATGAATGGATCGCGTGGTGTCTCTTAGCAAGTTTGTTTACTTAAGAGTTACTTAAAGTGTTTCAATGTTTTTCTTTAAAGTGCTGAAGCTTCTCCTGCTGAATGTTGCCAGCACGCAAAAATCTTGGAGGACACGCAGTTTGTGGATGGGTACAAGCAGCTGGGATTCCAGGAGACTGCTTACGGAGAGTTCCTGAACAGACTGAGAGAGAACCCCAGGCTGATTGCCTCCTGCCTGGTTGCTGGAGAGAAGCTCAACCAGGACAACACGCAGAGCGTCATTCACACCGTGTTCACCTCCATCTATGGCAACTGCATCATGCAGGAGGACGAGAGCTACCTGCTGCAGGTGCTGCGGTACCTGATTGAGTTTGAGCTGAAGGAGAGCGACAACCCCAGGCGGCTGCTGAGGCGAGGCACCTGTGCCTTCAGCATCTTGTTCAAGCTCTTCTCTGAAGGACTCTTTTCTGCAAAACTTTTTCTTACTGCTACCTTGCATGAGCCGATCATGCAGCTTCTGGTTGAGGATGAAGACCACCTGGAAACCGATGCAAACAAGCTAATTGAGAGATTCTCCCCAGTACAGCAGGAAAAGTTATTTGGAGAGAAAGGCACAGAAAAGTTCAAGCAGAAAGTCCAAGAGATGGTTGACTCCAACGAGGCCAAGCTGGTGACCCTGGTCAACAAATTCATTGGCTATCTCAAGCAGAACACGTACTGTTTCCCTCACAGCTTGAGGTGGATCGTGTCGCAGATGTACAAAACGCTGTCGTGTGTGGACAGGCTGGAGGTTGGCGAGGTCAGAGCCATGTGCACAGATCTCCTCCTGGCCTGTTTCATCTGCCCTGCCATCGTCAACCCGGAGCAGTACGGCATCATTTCTGATGCTCCTATCAATGAGGTGGCGAGATTTAATCTGATGCAGGTATGATTCACACTAAGGCAGTCTTAAAAATATATAAACGGCTTTTTTCTTCCCTCTAGAACTGATGCTACTGCAGTAAAAGTGAAGGTACTGTCTCTCCTACTTACAAAATGAATGCTAACGAAATATTTGTGTTAATTGTTGCTGAAAAGGCAGGCTGCAAAGTTTATCTGTTTGCTTAAAATACTGACTTGAAAAAATTGACAGCATGTATTCCTGTATCCCTTAGAAGAGTTGCAAGTATCCTTTATAAAAGCTGATTTAAGGGATGAAAGCTAAGGCATAAAAACGACTAGAAGATGAATTCTGGAATGTGTGAAAAAGAATGTTATGCTGTTCTTGCAAATGTTAAATATTATACCAGGTATTGAAAAAATAATGAAATACTTTGCTGAAAACCCCTTGTTGTCTGGCAGTAATGTCCAGTGCTCTACTTGGAGCATTCCCCAGCCCTCATGACCAGCTTTTGTCATTATGCAAACACTTGGACAATTTAATGATATTACTTAGAGGAGTCATCTGAAGGTGTTGAGCAACACTTGTCTGACTGAGGATGTTCCTCCACATGAGGAACAAAACCTGATTTTACTGCTGTCTATAAAGTGGGCAGGGAGTGATCCTTACAGTGCAGTGACGCCGCTGAGTTTGCTCAGTGTTTCTCTCCACTCCAGCAGCAATCCTCTCCTGTGTCACTGCTCACGTGCTGGAGCACAGCAGTTGGCAGCTCTTTAAACTGAGGGCTGCTTTGCAGTTGGAGATGAATAAGGGATATGTGCTCTGAAATAAGGGTTAGCCCTCCTGTTATTGCTCCTTAGTTAAATATATGCAGCCTTTGAAAATCTCTAGGTTTAGATGACCTAGATTCAACTCTCAATTCTGACGTGTTGCAAAAACAAAACATGCTTTGTTCCTGGGAGGGGGAAGTATGGATGGTCACAGCCTACTGTGTGTGCACATTTTCTTGTTAAAGGCAATGACTGCTTTTTTTTCCTAAAGCTTCTTGCATTTTTTTCTTCCCTGAAAGCAAGCACAAATCTCTGTCCACTCAATCAGAACTATTCCTTGGAGTATTAAATGAAAAAGGATTTAGAATGGAGGAGGTTTTTTGAGTATTTTTTATAATCACGCCCATCATGGCATGAAAGGCTTATTCTGTGTACTTCTTTTGGATTTCAGGTTGGGAGACTTCTGCAGCAGCTGGCAATGACAGGCTCTGAGGAGGGAGATCCACGTACCAAAAGCAACCTCGCTAAATTTGACAAAGTAAGAATCCAGGCTGGAAAAATCCAAGACTTGGTGAATTCGTCGTCATCCTTCTGCAGCCTCCTTTCTCAGACTTTGCAAAGGACTTACTAAGAGTTTAATTTCCAAGTTACATGTAATGAAAAGCAGATTAAATCCTGCACAAAGCTGGGGAAAAAAAAATCTTGAATACTAGAATTTGGGTTGAGGATTCTTGCTTCTGCTCTGACCTAGTACTTCTTAAAAGAAATTATTTTTAACAATTAAAATAAATGGTATTTTCAACTGGGCATTGTAAGTGTTCAAGGCCAGGTTGGACAGGGCTTGGAATAACCTGGTCTAGTGGAAAGTGTCCCTGCCCACGGTGGGGGGTGGCACTGGATGGTCTTTAGGGTTCTTCCAACCCAAACCGCTCTGTGATTCTGTGAAACGCTGAATTCCCATCTGTGGTTTTTCAACTGAACTGAACAAAACACTTTGATCTGAAAACAGCTTTAGTATAACGTCTGTCTTAAGACCAAGTAATTTCTTAGTGCAAGTAACTTCTCTTTCTTTTTTGCGTAGTTTTGCTTTTCTTATTCAGCTTTTCCTGTTAGCATGAATCCATGAGTAGCCGCAGCACTTACCTTCATCAGAGCAGCAGTGGAGCTGATGACCTTTGATAGATTATCAAGTGTTTAAAAACCTGTTGGCATCCTTGGTAACCTTGTATCTGCCCGGGTTTTGGTAATTCTAGTTGTTACAGAGTCACCACACAAAGCTACACATTTATTGTTCAAGTAACATTTTCACTCAGATTGGAAAGTGATGTCATTGTTGCTTCTTTGTTTCATTTTCAGTCTGTGCTCAGCAGATTCTTCAGGAAGGGCCTGTTTATTGCCATTATTTTTTTCCCTTAAATTGTAAGAGGACACTTAAGTAAGTAACACTTTGGAATGCAGGAAAGGAACGAAGGACATGCTAAAAGTAACTGCACGCTTTCCTTGCTTGCTCCTCAGTGACCTTAAAATATCTGCCATTTTATCCCAAGATTTCAGAAGTAGGAAGCGAAACCTAAGTTATTCTGTATCTACTTCACTCCTGTCGTAAGTTTCGTTCCAAACCCTAGGGATGGTGTCTCATTCATGCTGTCTGCTGTCCCTCAGAGCTGCGTTGCTGCTTTCCTGGACGTGGTGATCGACGGGCGCGCGGTCGAGACTCCCCCGATGTCGGCCGTGAACCTGCTGGAGGGGCTGAGCCGCACCGTGGTGTACATGACCTACAGCCAGCTCACTGCCCTGGTAATGCCTCCTGCTCCCTCGTGTCCCACCCTGGCAAAAGCAGGCTGGTTTGCACTGCAGCTCTTACCAAAATGATTCTGGGTTTAGGTCGGCTTCATGCGGAACGTGATGTCAAGCGATCAGCTTAAGGAAGATCGGATGGCTTTGGAAAACTTGCTGGCAAATTTACCCCAGAACAAACCAGGGAAAAGCAGCAGCCTTGAAATGACTCCATATAACACCCCCCAGCTCTCTCCTGCAACTACTCCAGCCAACAAAAAAAACCGACTGCCCATAGGTAAGGAGAGCGAGCGGAGCTCCCGCCTGGCTTCTGCCACCTTGGCCATTTCTGGGCCCTTTTCTCAGTCATCTCTTGGGCTTACTCTTCACCTACACCTTCAGTTCCTCTTTTTTTTCTGTGTAGAAGGTGAAGAACTTTTCTTAAACCCAGGTAACTTCCTTAGTGTCTAATGCAGGTGTGGTGAATGACATTCATCACTCCAGCCTGAACTGGAGGAGGTTTCTGGAGTGGTTGGTAGCCATAGTGGTGGTGATTGGCAGTGACAATAAAGGGAAGGTTTGAAGGTGGGAGGCAGATCTAGGGGGAAAGTTGCTTAGGAAGGTAGTAAGATAGAAGCAGAGGCATTTAATGAGTGGGATAGAATAAGTTTAACATTTTTGTTAGAGAACAAATGGACAGGAGGGTGAACAAGCAGGAGCAGGACTTTCAGAGTATGTGCTGAGAAGAGAAGGTTTGTCCTTTCTCCATTCCTTGCCTGCTCTGATTCCAGCTGCCAGTATTCTGGAATGCAATTTTAGGTTGGTTGGGCTTTGTTTTTTGAACAGGATTTCTGGGTCTAGATTTTTTCCGTATTAATAATACTTTCTTTTAAAATAGGAAGTGTGGTACTCTTCTTCAGTGTATATTTATGTGAATATGACTGTGTGGGATATTTTTGTTTGAGAGATTTGGTGTTGGTGTGTAAAAGGATGAAAATATACAGAGGCCAATAAGTGGCAAAAAACCACCCCCAAAACAAACCCGTCCCATGTTGGTTTAACTCTGCTTTTGAATGGTTCTGGTCTTACATCTCTAAAGTAGTGGCACTTTACAGCATTTATTTTATGGTATAAAATAGCTTTTGCTCAAAGTTTTTGTTTCTTTTTCATTTTAATGCCTTCGCACTCCAGGACAGCAGCTGGCAGCGATTACTGCCTGGGATACCTCTGCTACCAATCTGTCAGCTCACATAACTCTAGTAACCCCTTTTGGTGGGTAATGCCCTCTTTCCATTCCTCTGTGAAACCTTGACTCGTGTCACATCACTCAGCATGCCTGTGGGCCACCCTGGCAGTCAGCTCCCTTGGCACATTTCTGCAGCGTATGAACTCATTTTGTGTGCATGTGGGTTTTAAAAACCCCTCTGTCAGATCATCAGAATTTGGCTGCCACTTCTGCATTCTTGCCTTGTTTTCCTTGGGTCAAATAAAGTAGCAATTGGTGTCATGCTGCCATTCTTAGAAACCTTAATTTCATGTGGGTGTTTTTACTTCTGTGGAGCCAAATGTGGGAATCTGAGGCCAGTTGAAAAGGGGACATCAGAGTGGAAAAGTAATCAGAGCAAACCACCTGATGTTGTATTGTGTGTCTGGGTTTGAGACACCTGTTAGAATAAGATTTCCTACTTCTTAGGAGAAAAAGTCTTTTAAACAAAATAATTAGAGTTTTAAACCACAGAAACCTAGATTTTTTTTTAAAATTCTTTTTTAATTCTCTCATGTAATGTATAAAAGGTCTTTCTGTGACTGGAATAGGCTAAATTGCTGTAGACAAACAGGTCACAGTGTACCTTGTTTTTCTGCTTCTCAACTTTTATGTTGAAAGTTTCCTTCTTCACAGGGCAGTACTCAAGTTTAAACATCAGTTCCATCTCTCAAAAGTTTAACAACACTTTGATTTTGAAAACTTACTTAGTGTATATTGCTAATTAAAACTCTAAAGTTCTGTATTTCCATTGTATTGTCCTTTTTTCCTCCTTAAACACAAGGAAAAGCTTTCTGATGTGGATATTTTGAAATATTTTCTTAGCCACTCGAAGCAGAAGTAGATCAAACATGCTAATGGACCAGCATGGAGATCATGAAGGATCCTCCCAGGAGACTATTCCAGAAGTGCAGCCAGAAGAAGTGCTGGTGATTTCTTTGGGGACAGGTCCACAGATTACTCCAGGGATGATGTCAGAAAATGAGGTATCCAGAAACAATGACATCTCAGATGTTTTGAGCCATGCAGCCTCTCTTCTCTAACAGCACAGCAGTGAGGGTGCAAAGCTAGGTTCTGGTAGTAAAGCTGGAATGGGAATTTAAATCCTTACTCTGTGTCACTGAGCTTGGGGGTTGTAGCTTTCACACTGGCCTTTGTTAGGTGGGTTTGTCCCTCACGTAAGGAGCTTGAGAGCAAACCTGAGCTCTTGTTTCTGAGCATTAAGAAGCTGCAGTGTCTCTGCATGCCCTGTCCTTTGGGTCCAGGGACACAGGTGAATGGCAGAACTGGAGCACTGATCCTGGTGCTTTTGGCAGCCCATGAAAGGCACAGCCCAGGTTCTCGGGGGGGCAGAGCTGAGCTCGCAGTGCCATCAGTGCCTGCAGACTGTTCCTGGGGCAGGGCTGGCATTCCAGCCTTTTCCTGCTACAGCTGTGGCACAGCTGCTGCTTCCAGCTTTGCTCCCTGCCTGGTGGTTGGGATTATCTCCTCTGGCAGCCTCGTGCAGGTCATTTCCACACTGCTCTGCTCTGGGGGGTGAGGAGGGAGCTGTGGCTGCCTTGTTATCAGGACATTCCTAGTGTCCATGGGGTGGTTCCTTGGCTCTGACTTGGGAGGTCGCTGTCTTTTTTCTAACAGAATGTTAGAAATTTCTTTGTTCCATTAACAATACAAAAACATGTCTCCAATGTTTTATTTGCTGTTTAATGACCTGAAAAAGAGATGATTTTAATGAAATCTTGTTTCTTTGTCCCTCCCTGCAGGTGTTAAATATGCAGCTTGCAGATGGTGGGCAGGGAGATGTCCCCATCGACGAGAACAAGCTCCATGGCAAACCTGACAAAACCTTGCGCTTCTCCCTCTGCAGTGATAATCTGGAAGGAATATCTGAAGGTGAAGGGCTGCTTAAGTCTTGAAGAAGTTTTGTTGCTCTGTTGGTTTTTTTTTCCCCTTAACTGTAAAAGGAAGGTGTGTTAAATACAGCATCTTGGCTTTGCTGTTCTGAAGACTGTGCTGTTTCACTCCGAGAGCCTGTCTTCTCTCTTAGTTGTTCAGAGAATAAAGCCTGGAGCTAAATTTTGACCTACAAAGGCATAACTGAATCTGAGAGTTGGGAAGAAAAGGACTAAGTGTGTTTAAAAAGAGAAAATAGGGTTTTTTGGGTTTTTTTGTTTTAAACTTAAGTGCAGTACTAGTTATTAAGATAATCTAACTTAGCTCTAAACTTGAGCGTCTCAGACTTATTTTTCATCATGTTCTGATTAGCTGTTATCTATCTCAAAATAGTTTCTGCACAACTCCTGTATATGAACCTCAGACATAACAAAGCACAGATGTCTGTGGGATGGAAGAGCTTTGGAAACATCACTTTTGCATTATTTTGTATAACTTCCATAACTTCACTTGTGTTCTGTCTCCTCAAAATAAGAAAACAAATTCGTGAACAAGTAAATAAGATAAAGACAAAGATTTCATTGGCTTTTAAGTCCCAGCTAAGTACAGTAGTGGTGAGATTCAGTATTTTGTGTTGGACCCGCTACTTCATTTCTTGTAATTTTTCTAGTGAGTTTTGTGTCCTGAATTGTTAATGCTGTATATTTAGGAGCTGTTATTTAGTTCTAAAGTAGAATCTGTTTTGCAGGCCCTTCCAACCGCTCCAACTCAGTGTCCTCCCTGGATCTGGAGGGGGAGTCGGTGTCGGAGCTGGGCGCGGGCCCCTCCGGCAGCAACGGCGTGGAGGCTCTGCAGCTGCTGGAGCACGAGCAAGGCAGGTGCCACTCTCTGCCTCAGCTGCTGGGGATGCTAGAGCCAAAGTCTTTGTGGAGAGAGGGTGCAAATTTGATGAATTCAAGGAAAAAAGTAGACATTTTCGTTGTGTAGTCGCTCTTGTATTTATTTGTGGTTTTGGTTTGGTTTGGTGGGTTTTTCCCTCCCCTAAAAATATTCTTTGTAGTCTGTTGTTACGAAAAAGAAATCACCTGGAATTTTGAGACTTAAGTCGCTTATAGGAAACTGTAAAGTTTTGCTTGAATCAAGTTCTTCCCTTCAGGAACAGAGTGATCTGGGTTGGAGTAGTCTGGAAGTATCTGGGTAATTTTCTCTTTGATGTCCATTTGTCAAACACTGCACAGGTTGCTCGGAGGTTGTGGTGTCTCCAGCCTAGAGATGCTCAAAATATGACTGGACATGATCATGAGCAGCATGTTGTCCTTGACCAGGGCAGGGAGTTGGGCTGGGATGATCCCTGGAGGCCTCAGCTTTTCTGTGATTCTGTTCCTCTACAGGAATTGTATCAGTGTCTTTGTAGCACTATGTTTCATTTATTTTTTCTGTCAATTTAGTTGATAGATTACCATGTAATCCCAGATTTTTCTTCTTATGTCTCAAATTTTTTTCAGGCAGCATTTCCTAAGTAGTGTAATAGTGCTTTGCAGGCCTTCCTTTAACCACTGCCTTACCTGACAGAATTAGGGGGCTGTTTGTTTGGGATTTTTTTCCTAATGTACTCTTACAGGCTTTCAATCTGAAATAATTGGAGAAGCCTTTCAGAAAGTCAAGAACTGTTTATTTTTCCACAGCCACAACTCAGGATAACCTGGATGACAAGCTGCGTAAGTTTGAAATCCGTGACATGATGGGTTTGACTGATGACAGAGATATTTCAGAAACTGTGAGTGAAACCTGGAGCACAGATGTCTTGGGAAGTGACTTCGACCCCAACATCGACGAGGACCGGCTGCAGGAGATCGCAGGTAACGGGTGTGCTCTGGGTAGGTCCTGTGCTGCTCTGGAAGCCGAGGCTGCCGAGCCCTCATCCTCATCCTCCTCCTCCTCCTCCCTTCCTCAACAGGGGCATTTCCACAGATTCAACTGGAGATTTGCTCTAGGAGGATTTTTGTGTGCATGACCTGGACTGTGCTTAGTTACTCGTTTCTTTTCAACGTTGTGTTTCCTGATTGCTTTATCAAGGACACTTAAGACGTGTTCTTCCTTTTCTCTCTAGAGCTGACTCCCCAAGCCCAGCTCTAGCCATACGCTCCGGCTTTACTTTTGCAGGTGCAGCTGCAGAGAACATGCTAGGCAGCTTGCTGTGTTTGCCAGGTTCAGGATCCGTGTTGCTTGATCCCTGCACAGGTTCAACCATATCAGAAACCACAAGTGAGGCGTGGAGTGTGGAAGTATTACCAAGTGATTCAGGTCAGAATCGGGCAGTTTTTGCGTCTTTCTTTAGCATGATTCTAAGACTCTTCCAGAGGCATACAATGCAAAACAGCAGCCTCTTCCTCTTTCTTCAAGAAATTACTGTCCTAGGCTTAAGTTAGTTTTTGCAAATACTTCCAGGATTAAAAGGACAAAATGCTCCTAGGCAGAACGAAGATGGAAAGCACTGGGAGAGACTTCTGTTACCTAAGAAATTCTTAAGGTCTGAAGGGGAAGAGAAGGGTTTTCAGAGCAAACTTGTGCTTGCTTTCCTTCCCTATGGTAGGAGCTATCCAGGACCACGGTTTACTTTGGTTAGTGAAGATGTGACTGTATCCTGTTGTCTAAGAAATACAGCAATTGAAACAGTAGACACTCCTTAGCATGCCTGTGCAGACAGAGCATTGCTGTCTGTGCAGAGTGCTGCCTTCTGTACCAAAGGATATAAGAAAACTCTTGTTGAAGTGGTGTTGAGTTACCTTAAAAGTTGATACACTGAATCACCCCCCACCCCTTCCTTCTGCTTGTGAATGTTTAGGGAGCATGGCATTGAGTAATGATACTTTCTCTCTCTACTGTCCATTGTCTCCCTTTTGTAGAGGCTCCAGATTTAAAACAGGAGGAAAGGCTGCAAGAGCTGGAGAGCTGCTCTGGGCTGGGCAGCACGTCTGATGACACAGATGTGAGGGAGGTCAGCTCTCGGCCCAGCACGCCCGGCCTGAGCGTTGTGTCAGGTGTGTGCAACTCCATCACAGCATGGGCAGCACTCACTTTGCTGCACGTGCTTTATTTATGCAGCACTTCACTCATAAAACAGTTTCCTGCACTTGTTCGGGAATTTCCAAAGCTGTGGTTCTTTGTTCACCTCGCAGAAGAAATAAAAAAGGCAGCAGAGAGGTGGATGCCCTGTGCTGCAATAGCAGTGGTTAGCAGAGGAGTGTTGCTTTGGAAGAAACTCCAAACTTTCTTGGAATTTAAAACAACTTGTTTTATTTAAATAAATCATAGCTCTAGTTCTTCGTTTTCTGCAAAGTATGTAAGAGTGGAGTGTGTTTCTAATGCCTCTTGTCAGAGTGTATTCATGGCTGTGGTAATGCTTTTGAAGATGTAGAGCAAAAATAAACTGTTGTTTTATGAGTATAGAAATTTGTAGTGTCTGTAAGTGCTGCTGTGAGTTGGAACTTGATTACTCACTGTCCACCAAACATTTTAACAGTCTCAGGATTTTGCTTCCTTGCTCTTTGAAAGATTATCACAGATGCTTCTTTTGTTATGTGCAAGGTATTAGTGCAACATCTGAAGATATTCCTAACAAGATTGAGGATCTCAGGTCTGAATGTAGCTCTGACTTTGGGGGCAAAGATTCTGTAACAAGTCCTGACATGGATGAAACAGCCCATGGTAAGTTACTTCTCTGGAATCTCTGATAAAAACAAATTACATTTATAGAATCCTTGAATTTTACAATTTCTCCCCAGTTTCAAAGTGCTAGTGACTGAGCTTAATATTTTCCTTATTTGCCAGTGCTGTATTTGTTTGACAAAGAGGCTCCAGTGCTTTGCTGTGCCAGGGCTGGAGTACTAGAGCCAAGATCCCTAATTCAGTTTGATTACATTGACTGTCCTCTTGCATTTCGGAACCAGGCTGCTCCTCAAGAATTCCTCATGTTTTGTGATGTAACTGTGATCATTTCAGGGTACTGCAGGCATCTTTCCGTGCAGGAATATCTTTACAAATACTTTGCAGTATAAGTTTTGTAAGCTTTTGTTGCTGAAGTCTGTTTTTCCAGTGTCTCTCATGTCGGAGGCAGTTTTGGTACTACACTAACTTTGTTCTCTCTGTATTTCAGGAGCCAGTCAGTTGACATCTCCTCCTTCTCAGACAGATTCTTTGCTTGCATTGTTTGACCCTCTGTCCTCAAATGAGGGTGAGTTATAAAGACTAAGCTTTGTTTTAAAAATAGGCATTTTCAGTGCTTTTATGTTAGTACCAGGTAATCAGATAATTTGGAGTAATATTAAAAGAAATGTGTGTGGCCTCTTTTCTGCTTGTGACCGCAGGTGTGTCAGCTGTAGTAAGGCCCAAAGTGCACTATGCAAGACCCTCTCACCCACCTCCAGATCCCCCCATCCTGGAGGGAGCCGTGGGGGGCAACGAGGCCCGACTGCCCAACTTTGGCTCCCACGCCCTGATCCCGGCGGAGCTGGAGGCCTTCAAGCAGAGACACTCCTACCCCGAGAGGCTGGTGCGCAGCAGGAGCTCTGACATCGTGTCCTCGGTCAGGAGGCCCATGAGTGACCCTGGCTGGAACAGACGGGCTGGCAATGAGGACAGGGAGCTGCCCATGGCCTCCAGCAGCGGCGGGGCAGCGGTGCTGGCCGCCGCCTCTCAGTCGTCATCCTCATCTCCCAGCAAGGACTCCTCCAGGGGAGAGGTGAGGCTTCTATTTAGCATTTCATTTTTGTCTCTCATGCCCACTTTAACTACACATCTAATGCCAGAAAGTGGGAATTAAATGTCTTATAAGATAAAGCTGCAGTTCAGAGTAGCTTAAATGGACCTGGCTTTTCTTAAATTTACTGGATGAGGTTTACTGGTGGTACTTCAGAAACAGATTCATTGTAGTGTTAAATTGCTGCAGCAGCCTGAAAATTAATTTTCTTTAAAAAAGAAATAAGTGAAATCTAGGGTTCTTTGTCGCTGTGGGTTTGCATTTGCGGGATGTCTTCTTTAGGAGAGATATTTCTGACTTAATCTGCTCTTTGTGCTCTGCCGTAGTTCTGTTTTTAGAGTCAGTGTAGCAAGAGCTGATGTGAAGGAGAAATTTTCTCTTTACACTTGATTTGGCAAATGCTCAAATGTAGACTCTGCCCTTCCACAGATTGAGGAACGGAAAGACAGTGATGATGAGAAGTCTGACAGGAACAAGCCCTGGTGGAGGAAACGTTTTGTGTCTGCCATGCCCAAAGGTAGGATCATGTCTCTCTGGGTTTGGTACTTCAGCCAGAGTTCACACCGCCTTTATTATCTCTTTAGTCACCTTTATGGTTAAAGTATAAATAAATATGTAAATAAAATGGGAAGCTACCTGACTCCCTTGGCTAGTAGCTGCCTAGAGCGTGCTGTACCTGGAAGGCAAAACTGTTCTGCCTGACCTCACGTGTGTTAAAGGTGGAGCTGGCTGTGGGTGATGTCAGTACAGTTCTGCTCTACCCTATGGATAAGCTTACGCTTTTATGGAAGTTGATTGGATGAAAATTTTCTGCATTAGTCCCTTCCTTGAAGTTTCTGCTTTTTGGCCATTATCTCAGAGTAGTCTTTGATGAGGTACCTTGCATTTTCAGCTCCTATTCCATTTAGGAAGAAAGAAAAACAAGAAAAAGACAAAGATGACATGGTGCCTGACAGATACGCAACGCTTCAAGGTATGTGAATAACATCATCATAGTAATTTTCTCTCAGACTGTGCCTCCTGGAGCTCCAGAGTGCCCACCAGGTAGCTGTTGACAGACAGGTACATGCTGTTGTAGCTCGTGTTCAGAGCTGACATTTTGAATAAGAAAATGGATAAAGATTTCCTGACTTGAAGGCTGTTTTTAAGTTGTCACATGTCTGTCTGGGCATGTAGTAGATTCTCAACTCAAGTCCCCTGCCCTCATTATAGAGCTCCTGTTCTTGTCACAGCTGAGCAGTAAGGATAGCTGTACACAGTCCTGTAATAGTTGCTTAAGTGTTTAATTAAACATGGTTTGAACATGGGCATTTCATTTTCTGTTTGCCTGACCCTTTCTAGAAGTCTTCAAATACCCAAGAGCCATTTGTGTATGCAGTATAAATGTGCTGAGGATCTGCTCAGGATCTGGCTTCATTTGTTCACTTTGATTGTACTGTTTGTTTTCTGATTTGCTTCAGACTTTATTAATACATTTGAATTTGGGCTGCATGGGACACAAGCACCTCTTTGTTTGATCTGGCTAAAAACAGAGTCCAAATGTGTAGGCTTAAGTTTTTGTATTTGCTTTCAGTTGGCCCCACACCAGGGTAACTCGTGTTGTTTTTATGGTCCTTTCAGATGATCCCAGCCCAAGGCTCAGCGCACAGGCACAAGCTGCTGAGGACATTCTGGACAAATACAGGAATGCAATCAAGAGAACGAGTCCCAGCGAAGGAGCCATCGTGAACTACGACAGTGCAGGTGGGAGCCTGGCTTTTGTAATCACCACCAACACAGCTTCTGCTCCTTAAAGATGAAAACACTTCTGTGTTCTAGACCAGTGTTAGTATTAGCAGCTGAACAATGTGAGCTCTGAACAAGGAATGTTTTGTCAAACAATCTGTGGGACAGTCCCTCAGAGGCTGGGGATTAAATCAGTATTCCCAAGGACAGCTCTTTTGTATTGCCATTGAGGGAGCTGGGTGTTGATAGCACCTCTCCTACCAGTTTTTTGTTTTGTTTTAAGTTGGCTCTGAAGAAGAGCCTTCCAAAACTTTTGCAGTTTCTTCTTAGGAGCGTCTAGGTTGTATGTTTTAATGTGCATTTTTTCATATATCCAGAACTAGTTGGTTTATGTGCTGTCTCCATTCTCTCCCTGACCTTAGAATAACGAGCAGAAAATCAGTGTGGTTTCTTCCTCTGACTCCTCTCTTGAGGTGCAGTGTTTTTCATTTCCACAGAGGCAATTGGGGATGGTGAGAGCATGCACGACTCCCCGCGGGACGAGGCTTTGCAGAACATGTCTGCAGATGACCTCCCAGACTCTGCAAGCCAAGTAGCACAGCCACAAGGTTCTGCTTTCTCCTATAGGTAAGGACATTTGCAGGTTTCATCTTACCCACAAAGTAGAATTAAAAGCTGAAGCTGTGGGACTGGTTCCCACAAGAATCTTAATACGGATTCATTGTAAACTTTGATGTGCTTTTAGTTTTAAGTATCTCAAACTGTCATATTTCCACTGGTGGAGGGATGTTTGTAACCAGAGAGGACAGAGCAATTCAGTGTTTAAGAACATCCCTTTGGAAATGGTGCTGTATCAAAAGAACTGATATTGTAAAGTCTTGACAATGCTGTATATTAAAATGATGTTAAATAACTTTTAGGCAGTATTAAATAAAAAATAAAGTAAGGATTTCTTATTGAAGAAGCAGACCTCTCAGCAACTGTGTTAAGAAAATATTTTTCCTCTTTAAGGGATGCAAAGAAGAAATTGAGATTGGCTCTTTGTTCAGCAGATTCTGTTGCCCTCCCGATGCTGACACATTCAACAAGGAATGGTCTCCCAGACCACACAGACCCTGAAGGTACAGGCTCTTTGCACTGTGTGTGTCTCTCCCTGTCCCTGTGTAATACCACTCGTACTGCACCACTTATGGTCCCTTCTCTTTGCCATAAATATTGAGGGCACAGGCTGCCTTTTGCCCCCAGAATGTTTTCATTCTTACTCCGCAGACAAACTGCCATCTCAGCCTGCTCTAAGATTTTTTTGTAATGAAGTATCACAGATACAGCGCAGGTAGAGCCTGAAGCCATAGAATAGACTCTGAAATACATGTGCTGCTGGGAGTTGTGCCACTTGAATGATTTACTGGGTCTTTATGTTGACTTAGTATAGATGTGTTGTGTTGTATCCTTTCATTCACTCTAGGTTTATTTGCAGAGGAGTGAATATGTCACCTTATGGGGTCCTCTTCACATTTCAGAATAGTTCTAAATGCTAGATAAGATAGTGATATGGAGGCTTATCCTCTGATAGCTGGAAAATTCAAAAAGGCTTCATAAATTGTTCTAAAATCACATTTATTCCCTAATGTACAGAAGTTTTGTTTTAAACCATTAATGTGTTTCCCATATTCAAACATAGTTTCTTTTCATCATGCCTGCATTTCTTTTCCTTAATATTTGTCCTTTTTTCTTTATTAGATAATGAAATTGTGTGCTTCTTGAAAGTTCAGCTGGCTGAAGCCATCAACCTGCAGGACAAGAACCTGATGGCGCAGCTGCAGGAGACGATGCGCTGCGTGAGCCGCTTCGACAACCGCACGTGCCGCAAGCTGCTGGCCTCCATCGCAGAGGACTACAGGTACCCCGGGCAGGGGCTCCTCAGCACTGGGCCCCCAGATTCGTGTCCTTATTCGCCAGCAGGTTGGGAAGATCCCTTTTGGTTTAAATTGTACTTTACCAAACCAGGTTATTGCATCTCTGCTTCCCCGCAAAAGGATGCAGTTGTCTCACCCGTGTCAGGCAAACTTCCGAATTCAGGCGTTGTTTTGTTTTAAAAGCCACAAGTGGAGGAATGCTTTGCACTCCGAGTCAGCAGTTTGTAAAGCTGTGAGCCTCTGTCTTGGTTGAGAATGTGACACAGCTCTGTGCTTCAGGAAAAGGGCTCCGTATATCGCCTATTTGACGCGCTGTCGCCAAGGCCTGCAGACGACACAGGCGCACCTGGAGAGGCTCCTGCAGAGAGTCCTGCGAGACAAAGAGGTGGCCAACAGATACTTCACTACAGTCTGTGTGAGGTTACTGCTGGAGAGCAAGGAGAAGAAAATAAGGGAGTTCATTCAAGGTAAGATTAATGCAGACCAAAGTTTTTATATTCCTTTACTCTGTATTTAGATGCTGACTTGGGTTAATGTTTTAAAATATGTCTTTTAAACTGTGGAGTAGGTTCCTAAAATGATTTTAATTTCAGATGGTGAATTAATGGCTAAACAGACAGATTACTGTGACTTTACAGTATGTTGTGGCAGCTAAGCTATGGTAATTGTCTGCATTTTTCGCGGGCTGAGAGAATGAAGGTATTTTGACCTTACTTGGCCAAAAAAGTTATGCTAAATCACATTATCTGCCCCATGGCAGAAGCATGAATACTATTACTTATTTTATATCTACTGATGCATGATAAATTAAGTTGCAGCATTCAGTTCTTAGTCCAGAACCTATGGCTGCACCTCAGAAGATATGGGGGATAGTAACAGTGTGAATCGAGTGAATCAAAGATTCAGAAATATCACAGCATAAGAGACAGTGCCACCAGGAAACTCAAAACAGCCCCTTTATACCAACCTGGTTCTATTTTCTCTGTGCACATATCTGACTAAATGAAGCACATAAGGAATTTGGGGTCAGCTCTTGCTCCTGGAGCACATAGTGCTGCACGTTAAACGTGCCTGAAAAACTTACCAGAAATAATATTTTTTTACTTAAGCGAATGTTCTTTCTCTTCCTCCTTTTTTATCAGATTTCCAGAAACTCACGGCAGCAGATGATAAAACGGCCCAAGTAGAGGATTTTCTGCAGTTCCTGTACGGGGCTATGGCTCAGGATGCCATCTGGCAGAACGCCAGTGAGGAGCAGCTCCAGGATGCACAACTGGCCATCGAGCGCAGTGTGATGAATCGCATTTTCAAACTCGCCTTCTACCCTAATCAGGATGGAGATATTTTGCGTGACCAGTAAGTTAATGGAGTTCAAAGGACTTGTTTCCTCTTTTGCAGTTGGTGCGGTGGAAGCTGAGCAGCCCTCCTGCCACAGACTTGTCTGAGTCAGCCACACAAAGTCATGTTTTCGTTCAGAACATTTTGTAAAAGAACGAGGAAGGGCTTTAGCATCATGTGCAAATGTGTTTGCAACAAACTGCTAGAACAGAAAAAAAAGTTGTAAGTGTGATGATTTGGGTTACAGACTATCAGGGCTGCAAATCTGTGTGCTGAGAGAATGATCAAAACCTGGTTCAGGACTGGACCTGGTCCATTTTCTGGTTTCACTCAGTATTTTCCATGCATTTGGGGTTCCTGTGGTTTAGAATAGATGCTGTTGGGATGCTCTAGAGGACCTGTGGTTGTTCTTGGCTGTACAGAGCAATTCTCTGCATCTTCATTGACCTGGTGTCCATCATCTGTAGGGCCACATTCCTGAAGATCTTTCTTGTCCTCTCAAACATGAAGCAAGTTTCCTCAGCTGGCTGGCTGTTGCTTACTTTTCACTCTTTTTTGTGTTTCAGGGTCCTTCACGACCACATACAGAGGTTATCCAAAGTAGTGACTGCAAACCACAAGGCACTTCAGATACCTGAGGTAACAGCTCTTCTCCTTTGCTTCTGTATTATGTGTGTTGGGATTTGGACTGGCATTGGGATAGGGAGACGTTCTGTTTTACACTTAGAAGGATTGCCTTGCTGCCCGTGACAGCTGAAATATCCTTCAGGAAAATACCCTGTACCCATGCTGTGGCTGTAGCCAGCTGCAGCTTCTCTGGGCAGCCTGTGCCAGGGCCTCGCCATCCTCACAGGGAAGAATTTCTTCCGTATATGTAACCTAAATCTCCCCTCTTTCCGTTTGAATTCACCTTGCCTTAAATCTCCCCATTCCTCCAAAACCTGTGAGCCTCTGGTGCCTGAGCCCCTGTGCTGCCCAGCAGTGGCTTCCCAGTGAGGGCTGCCTGCTTTCTCCCCAGGTGTATCTCCGGGAGGCGCCGTGGCCGTCGGCGCAGTCCGAGATCCGCACCATCAGCGCTTACAAAACGCCCCGGGACAAGGTGCAGTGTATCCTGAGGATGTGCTCCACCATCATGAACCTGCTCAGCCTGGCCAACGAGGATTCGGTGCCTGGGGCAGATGATTTTGTTCCTGTTCTGGTCTTTGTTCTCATAAAGGTGAGTTTTTTGCAGAGATCACAAACCCCAGTTAATCCCTGTAATAAACAAGGACATTTAGGAGGAGAGATAATGCCCGTGGGTCACAGGGAGCTGGCCAGGCTCAAACCCAGGTCTGATTCTGCAGGGTTTGAATAGGAATGTCAGAAATGTGGTCAGAGTTACGGTTTTTGAATCCAAGCAAACTTTGCATTTGGAGCCAAGCAAATTGGGGTGCAGGTGCTGTGTGTGGAGTAGAGTTAGTCTGAGGTATGTCCATCAGCATCTGTCATCTGTGCCTGCTTCATGCTGTCCTCAGGACCAAGATCTGACCTGGCTTGTGTTGCTGCTCTTTTTTGACATGAGTGGAGAATGGTCTGATGTGTAAGATGCTGAAACAACAGGCTTTCCATGTGTTGAGGTCCTGATGACCTTCGCAGCTTGTGGCAGCGTTCCCCCTCTTTCTCTTAGCCTGCTAGTCATTTTTCCTTGTTGGAAAAATGTTCCTTTCATCAAACCTGATGCCTTCTGCGCGTGTGAGGCGGGGTTGGTGAGGATGAACAGTCCCTACCCTGCAGGCAGGTTACATACTCTGGAGGATGAGGATCACTGCACAAAGGGAATTGTGTTTCTGTTCCGTATCTGGCGGCGTTTGTTGATGTTGGGCTTAGCAAACAAGCTGTGTCTCTCTCTTCTCCCTCCCCAGGCAAACCCCCCCTGCCTGCTGTCCACTGTGCAGTACATCAGCAGTTTCTATGCCAACTGTTTGTCTGGAGAGGAGTCCTACTGGTGGATGCAGTTCACGGCAGCCGTGGAGTTCATCAAAACTATCGATGACCGCAAGTAGCTCGCACAGCACAGGCAGACTGAGAGCAGGAGAGGAGTTCCTAAGAATGTACAACAGCTGCAAAAGCTGAAGAAAAGACTTTCCTTGTAAAATACTGTACAGAATTGAGGCATTTTAAACCACACCTTTACTAATCTAATTAATTTAACAGATTTTCCTCTTCTCTTTGGGTTGCGTTTTCCTCCCCTCTAGATACTGGCACTGCAAAAGGGACCACAGTTTTCAGGTATTTTGGTATCTCAAAACATTCAGAAAATTCTTCATGCTTTCTCCACCACCCCTCTTCCTGAATTCTTATTCACGTGAATAATTCACTTAATTTAATTTCTAACAGAAAATTGAAACAAGAGGAAACAGGGCAGCCACGTAGTAAACTTTCTAGTTGAATACACCTTTTATTAAGAAAACACCAGCCACACTGAAAGTTTGTAGTAGCTGACATCAGTTATTGGTTATATTTCACCTAAATTTAAAATCTGAGAGGACAGTGTAAATATTATATAACTATATTTAATGCATTGCAAATATCTTTGGACTTAGTATCCTTTGAATAAACAAGCAGAAGCCTCTCTGACCTCTAACAGGTTGTGACCTACCATGTTTTGGTGACAAAAGGACTTCCTCAAAAGGCTAAGATTTAAAAAGGGCAAACTGAACTATTTATTAAGATGTAATTACTGAAATTTCTAAAACTGGAATTTATAATAGGGCTTATTAGCTAGCTGAGCACTTCTTGGCTAGGGCATTAGGGTGTTCCAGAGGTTTGGATATATAGAGGAGAGGGACTGTAAGTTACAATAGAAAAGTCTAATATAAAAAGGAGAAATAAAATACCTTACTGTAATATTTTTTCTGAGCTATTGTGTATACTGTACAAACCCCAAACAGAGATCCTTAACAGAACCTTGGGCTGTAATATATATTTTGATTAGTGACATTAAATACATATGCCAGGGGGTTCAGTGAATGTTTTTACTAAATGTTCTTCGTGTTGTCTGCTATGCAGCAGGGCAAGTTTTACTGTTCATAAAAAATATTTTAAAATAATATAACACTGTTCTTTATGAAACATATCATGACATCAGTTCAGGGTGTTTTATAGATTTCTCACCCCGCCTTCCCCTTAAACTGACAGTTATCAATTTAAGGAGGTTTTTATGCACAACACCTCATGGGTTTTTCATGAGTGAAGTGGTCTGGGGCATGGCCAGCAGGTGTTGGCTGTATACGAGCACTCGCTGCTCTTTTTCAGCTTCAGTACACTGAAAAAGGACAGTGAGCACTGAACTTTTTCATGTCAGTATTATTTCTTGCTCTTTCCAGAGTGTTCATTGCACTTCTGACAGAGGGATGTGGTAAGACTCGGTGTCTGTGATTGGTAAAGAAAACAAAATCTTTCTCACATTCTTTTCAGAACACGATTGGTTCATTTTGTGTGTGTGTGCATTTTGATGATTAAAACCTGTAAGCAACTAGTACTTGGGAAAATCATGTGGTCAATTGGAATTAGAGCAATTTATGTAAAGTATTGAGTGCTTGATTTGGCTGTGCTACTTGTCAAGGCATAATCAGGAAACTCACTTTTTAGGGCTCTCAGATAGAACTCAGTCGAGCAGTTTTGCCAACCTAATCACAGGTAGAAGGTGGGATGGTAACCTTTTCCTTTGCTCTATAGTCTTTCTCCTCTATCAGAGACTCAGTTGTGTGGAGGAGCAATACTCAGTCAAAACAGAATTCTTCTGATCTGCCTTACTCGGTGTCTCAGTCTGTGTAGCATTGCAATATTCTGGTTATTTAGCCTTGATGGGTTTTTGGTGCTGAACATGTAATTCAATATTGCAAGCACAGCCCTGCAGCAAAGCACAAACATGCCCTTGAAGATATGGCCAGATCATATCAAAAAGCAATATAAATTCATTTCCATTGAAGTGTCCTGTAACAGGTAATTATTACTTGAATATCCGAGATGTTAAGACTGACGTGTGGAAGCTGTGCAGTTTGAGTGTTGGTTGAGGAGAGGATTTGTGGGATCCCTGAAGGAGGCACAAGGACACAGGAGGCAGTGATCACCCTCTGGGCCACCCCTCTGTGCTGGCCTGGCTCACAGCGTTTGGGCAGCACCACTGGGGCTTTCAGGTTCACTCTCCTTTATGGAAGGGGCAAGAACCATTTCCTTCACAGCTTTTATCACTTGGTTTCTCTGCATAGAAAAATACTTAAAAGAACTGGAGTCTTTTTTTAAATGTTACTTAGTTATTTTAAAACCAGTAGGTGTTTCAGTGAGCCCCAGGTGAGCTGAGAGTTTTTGTAGCAAGATGGTCCTTTGCTTCTTTTTTCCAGCCTACTCTGAAGGTCCTTTATTAGACTTGATAGGTGTAGTTAGAGAATTAGGCTTTCCAAAGAATTAAAAACCTGCCTGTAATGTCCTTTTACCGTTCTCCCCTGTGTCCCGTAATGTTTTGTTTTAAAATTCCGTGTCTAGGAAGTGATGTTGTTAGGTTTGATGTGCAATAGCCAAGGTGAGAAGACACTGCATAAAGGACCAAAAGTACCAGAACTGCTGCCAAAAGGTGCCAGCCACAGGCCTGCTGCTGTAATCTTGGTGCTTTCTGTGGATTAAGCTACTGGAGCCACTGGAGGAGGAATGGAACATTTTGGGTGAAGAGGGGCAGGGAAGGCTCCTTGGTACCAGGTCCCAGTGTGGACTGCAGGCTTGGCCATTGTCTCAGCACTGATCTTGGCACGTTCTGAGGAGCTGCCACGTTAAACAATGGCATGTCTGTGCCTGGGAATGTTGCAGAGGTGCTGGTTTCCTTTTTGGGTAGAGGAGGGAAAGGAAAGGGCTGGGGTTTTCATCTCTAGGAGACTCCTTTGTGCTCCTAAGTGAGATTTCTCTTTAAACCTTTTTAAAATCCTCTCTAAGGAGAATCAGAATGTGTCTGGCCTATCAAGGATTTGAGTTTAAAAGTTTTTGTTTTGAAGACCTTTTACTACCAAATGCTGAATGTAACTGCCATAAACTTCAGGAAAAAAAGCCACGAACATGATGCCGTTTCCTGTGGGTGAGTCTGGTGAGAACAGTGTTGGCTTGTATTGCTTGGAAATGTTCTGTTAAGCCAGATTCTCACAGAACTGGAGAGCTCCCTGCCGTGGGAATGGGGTGGGGAAGGGGCAGGAGAGGGGGCAGAGCTGCTGGCAGCAGAGCTGTGTGTTGGCACGAGTGAGTCAGTGTGCCTGGAGAGCTGGAGCAGCCGAAGGCAGTGGGGACACAGGGGGAAGGATGCTCGTGTCTGGGTGCAGCTGGGGACGTGGTTGAGCCTGTACTACTTGAGAATTAACCTCTGCTCAGTTAGTAGTGTGTGTTCTGTACTTTTTAATTGTGCTTTACCTCTATTGAAAAGCTTTGTACTGCCTCTCCTCTTTGGTAAAGCCTTTATAAATCTAAATTAACGAGCTTGCACAATCTTGTATACAGGAACCCCATCTTGTCTCTTAACGTGATTATTAATGTATTATTCTGTAAAAACTGATTAAAAGGAGAGCAGTTTAACCACCTGGCTTTGACGTTTGTGCCTTGTTCCAGTGCCATCAGCAGTTGTGCTGGGGTGGCCGTGCAGGTGTGAGCCCTTCCCACTAACCCGGTGTGGTTTGCGCTGGCCGTGGCTGCTCTGCTCCATCCTCTCACCACACAGGGAAGGGACACTGCAAAACAGGGCCAAAATCCAGTAAAGGGGAGAGGAAGCTTCGCTGCACTGACTGCTTAACACAGAGCTCTTCAGTTATTCTTTTGAATCTGCAGCTTGGCTGTTCTGCTAGCTTGGGAGGAGAGAAAATAGCCGTCCCTCTGCTGGCTGCTGTTTGATGCCTTGTTGAGAGTGGTCAAGTCACAAAGTATTATGGTTGGCGTCGTTTTTCTTGGAAACGTTCGTTTTTCGATGAGACAGGAGGATTTGTTCAGCTCCAGGCCCCCAGGCGGTGCCGCTGCCGGCGGGGCGGGGCGGGCGGGGCCGGCGCTGCCGTGAGCTCGGTCCCCGCAGCGTTATTGACCTTGATTCTCTCTCATTTGCATCCAGCATTTTTCATCCTCTGGAATATGGTGTTTGGGGACCTTTCCATCATTAAGTGGATTTACAGCAATTTCCTTATGTGTTTTCTCCAAGGGATTCTGTTATGAGAGGCACATTAAATCTCCATTAATACCTCATTATCCGACTGATAAGATTACCATGATAATGAGGCAGAAATTCTAATTGTTTCACTTCTTATTGTGCCTTTCATTAAATCATATACCTGGAAGTTGCTGTCAGAGTGGGGATCTCCAGCCTGCAGAGCCTGGGAGGTGACCTGGTCCTGTGCATCCTGGCTCAGTCTCGTGGTACTTGAGGCATCCTGGGGCGTGCTGGCCTTTTCTCCTGGGCTCCTGTGCCTCCTGCCACGGTCTCTCCTCCATGGCCATGCCACCAGAAGGGCTTCCAGTGGCCTCGGGGCCCTTGGCAGCCTGTGCTGGGGGCATGGGTTTGGAGACACTATGTTCTACGTGGCCCCATGATCTGCCTGCTCCTGGGGGTGGTTAAGCACAGGGGTGTGCAGCCTCTGTCGGAGCTGTTACAGCCCATCAGGTCAATGATCCATGAACTAAAAAGTCTCTAAGAAAGAGCAATTATTGTCTATCATGTGTCAAAGGCGCCCGTATTGACCCCGAGAGATGGAGCCATTATGGCCTGTTGAGGCAGCGACCCATGAACGTCCATGGGCGCCAGCTCTGGCCGCACCGCGAGGTCAGGGGGCAGGGAGGGCTGGGGGGCAGCGCTGGGGACGCTGCCAGGTGCCGTGTCCTGCCATGGGCAGCCCGGAGCCAGGCTGAGGTGGGCAATGGCTCTGCTGGTGCCCAGGCGATGTCCCCAGCTCCTGCTCCCCTGGTGCACGGGTTCCCTGCGAGCAGCAGGACAGCCATCCTCTCCAGGGAACACCACAGAGCCCTGCTCGGCCCCGGGTGCCGCCTGATCCGGCAGGCCACCCCTGCCCTCAGCCTGGTCCCTTGAGGCACAGGAGCCCGCGCTGGGTGGCACCTCTTGTCCCTGCCGGGGGTCCCCGCAGTGCCCAGACCCGCGGTGAGCCCCGGCCTGGCTCTGGAGCCGGGCAGAGCCGTGCTGCCCTGGGTACAGCCCCTGGCACAGCCCCTGGCACAACCCCTGGCACAACCCCAGCCCCTGGCACAGCCCCGGCGTGGCTCTGGAGCCGGGCAGAGCCGTGCAGCCCTGGGTACAGCCCCGGCACAGCCCCGGCTCCCTGCGAAGCGCAGCGCGTTCTCCCGCTCGGGGGGCTCCGGCTCCTCCCGCGCAGAGCCGGCGATGTCTCCATAGAAACTGGCACGTTTGGAGGGCAGCGGGCGCAGGGGAGCGCAGACAAAGCCAGGCGGGAGCGGCCCCGGCTCGGGGACCAGCCCGGGCCCCGCTGTCCCCGCTGCTCCGCGGGGACACAGCGGTGGCACTGCCACGGCAGCGTCCCCTGCCCGTGTGGCGCTGTCACCGTGTGCCGGGGGTGGCTTGTGGCAGCAGAGCCAGAGCCGCGGGTCCGGCTGCGCCGGGGCACCGGGGCCGGGCAGGTGCGGGAGGGCGGCGGGAGCGGTGCTGCCCACCCTGCCCGGCGCTGCCAGCCCCGCCGGCTGAGCGCCTCGCCAGCAGAGCCGTTGGGCTGGGGTTAATCAACATTCATTCATGTTTCCAAGTGTAAATTGAGCATTTGTTTAATTATGTGTAAGCAGCAATACATTCTGGCCATTATCTAAATCACTATTTTATTTCCTGGATGTGGTTTCATAATGCTGGGTTTGTGCTCCAGCCTCTGCATCATTAACAGAGAAGAGTTAATGAATATAAAAGCGTAAAGGCTAATTACACTTTAATTTACAATCATGGTCTCATTTTGGGACCACACGAAATCTGTTTTGAAAACAATTAAAACAACAAAAAAAAAGCCCAGGGAAGGTCTGGAGAGCGGAAGGGTTTTGGCACAGAGTGGTCACCAGGCCCGGGGAGCTGGGGCTGGTGGGGCCGGGGCTGCCCAGGGCGGGTCCCTCGCTCTCCCTTGGCCCCACGGGGTGATGACCCGGGCTGGCAGGGGGACCCCCGGGGCCCGTGCTGCTGTGGGGACCGTGCTGAGGGATGTAAATTGGAGCCCGAGAAGGGCACAGTTCACTGGAAGGAGACAAAGATTTATTGGGCTGCAGATGTTGAAAGCAGAATTCAGCGATAGTGCTGACTGCAGCACTTTGCAGCATTTGCCGTTCCTGGGATCCTGTTCCGTGCCTCCCCCGGGTGCCTGGGCCCCGGAGGGGCGGTGGCTGCAGATGAAGTGGCAGCAGGAGAGGTGAGGGTGAGCGGGCCAGGCTCTGCCTCTGCCGTGCTCTCTGCATCTGGGCAGTGGAGGTGTTGTCACCTCGGGGGCTGGGTGTCAGGGCAGCTCCCTGCAGGAGCCCCTGGCTCTGCTGCCATCACCCCTGGCAGAGGCATGGATGTCCCAGAGCATCGGGACACTGTCACAGCTGATGCCACGTCCAGGCCCGGGGCAGGAACTGTCCCCACTGGCACGGGATGGCCTTTCTGCCTCTGGCTGTGGGTTCCAGGTGGGATTCTGGGACTGAGGTAGAAGCTGAGAGGAGAGCAGGGCCCCGGGGAGCAGAACAAGAGCCTGTGCTCCCGTGCTTTGCAGTGGGTGAATACCTGTTTGCATTTCCTTTATTCTGATTCCCCCAGCAATGGGATGAAAGCTGTGCTGGGACCAGGAGGGAGCAGCGGCCTCGGCACCAGAGACTTGTTCCCTTCTCTGGCCTGGCTGCCTGCAGCCAGCAGAGGAAATAAATCTCCCACAGAAAACCACTTTGCTCACGCAATTCCAATCCCACAGGGCATCGTGGCATCACTCGCTTCCTGTTTTACTCGGCTGCTGCTCTTTTACGGGGCCAGTCGAGCCCTGCAGCAGCGATGCCTTTACCAGCTGCCGCGGGTGCCCAGGGCTGGGGGCTCAGGGCCGGGCACTGCGAGGGCAGCGCTGCCCCTCCTGCCAGGGCCCAGCTCGGGCAGTGCTGTGGCTGTGCTGGGACGTGTCCCCAGGCCCGTGCCTGAGCTGATGCCCTGCAGAAGCACTGAACTCCCCGTGGTTCTGCCCACCCTGCCTATGGTGGAGGACAGGAGGTGTCCTTCTACTGCCAGGTGTCCCTGGAGGTGTCTCAGGGACATCTGCTCAGTGGGACTTACAGCACCCAGCCCTTGTGGGGCCTGCTGCTGGTGGCTGTGCTGAGCTGGGACAGAGGAGGCTCCCTCACCAGTGGCACCGTGCCAGGCACCGTGCCAGGCCCGGCTGGAAGGTGGCTCGGGGGCTCTGCTGTGCCCTGCTCCGGGTGGGCTCCCCGTGCCCCGTGGTGGAGCCCATCCCCGCTCCCCTGAAGGCACCTGGGAGCGCCACCCCTCCTGTCCCTCGCCAGGGCTAACGGAGGAGCTGTGCCACCGCCGAAGCTCAGACAGGTTTGTCACTTGTCACCACGCGGCCGTGTCACTAATGAACACATCCAGGGGCTGAGCGCCCGCGGCCGCTAATTGGAAGTGTTCACAGCTGGGAATTCTTGTGGGTTAGGCACAGTACCTGCACTAACAGGGATTTGACTTCCAAAGATCCATGGCTACCGAGGGCAGCAGAGGAGGAGCAGCCAGTGGCACCGCACGGGCCAGACCTTCATCACCTCCTCCATCACCTCCACTACCCTGAGAAACACGACACCCGGCCTGCAGCTGAGGGGGATGCCAGGGCTGCTGGGGGCTCCAGGTTCCTGGGGGGTGTTGGCTCCGGATCGTTGTGTCTCATGAGGGCTCGGGGCTCACTCAGGGCCCTTTGCAGTGGTGCTGGTGGTCGCAGGGCTCAGCTCCCCTTGGCAGCAGCGTGGGGATGTGCAGGGCATCATCAGCCCCCCACAGCTCCCCCTTGTCAGCGTTCCCACCTTCCCAGTAATCCTTGTCATCCCAAATCCTATCAGCACTGATTTGATATGTACCTCCAAATCGTGGATGAACATGTTGAACATCATCATCCGATGATGATTCCCCATTGACAGCCGCTTTTTGAGACCTGTCAGTCAGCCAATTCTTAATCCTTCTAATGTGAGCTCTATTGATATTATATACAGCTAATTTTTTAATCAAAACGTCATGTGCTATTAAATCAAATGCCGAACAGAAGCCAAAGCACACTACTGCTCCTCAGTTACTTTTATTAGGTAAACTTTTAAATTCAAGGAATGAAACCAAATTTTTTGACAAACCCGACTTCCCACCCAGCCATGCTCTGGTTCCAGCCCCCCTCACTACCACCTGCAGCCGGTCCAGCTCCTCAGCCTTGCCCGGGATGGACACGGCCGGAGGGGTGAGCGTGTCCCGCCAGGTCGGGCACGGGGCTGGACGTGCCAGGGGCGGCCGGGGCCGGGCAACTCCACAGTTACAGCCTCGGTGGGGAAACGGGAATTCTGCTCCCGTGCTGGATGCAGCCTCTGACCTGAAAATGCCGGCGCAGGCTCCCCGGGTGCGGAGCGGGGCCAGGCGAGCAAATGCGATGTGACAGCCGCGGCTCGGCAGGACGGTCACCAGCTGTCCCGCCGCCACCGGGCCGGGCCGCCGCCGCCCCAGCCACCGGCGCGATCCGGGGGCAGGAGGGCGGGCAGGGCCGGGCCGGGCTCGGGCAGGTTCGTGCGGGCAGGCACACGCACACGCTGGGATGGCACCGGCGCTCGTCAGCCCGGGAGCAGCCCGCGGGTCCCGCCGCCGTGGCCCCGGCTGGTCCCTGGGTGCAGCCTGGGTGCCTGTGCCACCGAGGCTGAGCTGTGGGGACCCCTGCCCGGAGCCAGGCGAGCCGGGCTGCTGGCAAGCCCCCTGCCTGGAGAAACACAGCTCCTGCCCTGGTCCATCCAGCGCGGGGAGACTTGCCCAGCTCTGTCCCCTCCAGCTCAACCGACCCTTTGTAAATCTAAATTAATAAGGTTGCACAGCTACAGACACAGGAACGCGGGCTGTGTCTTGTCTTTGTCGATCAATGCTTTCTATCATCCCATAAAGCTGATTAAAAAGCAGAGCAGTTCATCTCACCAGGTTCCGCATCCTAACAGTATAAATTTGATATTCCAGTTAATGATTGTCAGCGCTGGCGGAGGACACGGAAGCTGGTCAGTATTTGTAGTTTGTAATTAATATTGGAGCACGGGGTTTATTTGTAATATTGGAGCATTGCTGCAGAGGGCACCAAGGAGGGATTCGGGGTGGTTAGGAATTCATTGTCCCTAAAATGCCAAAGAGCAAGAGAAAGGCAGTTGGTGCGTCCAGCACTGCCCGTGCCAGAGGGACAGGGAGTGACCAGTGTGACCTGTCACGGTCACCAGCTCCGCACGGTGTCCCCAGTGCTGCTGGCAGGGCCGGCCGAGGGGGTCAGCTCCATGCCAGCCCTTGCCTGTGTCCGTAGGGAAGCTGCTCGGAACAGATGTCTGTGCCCCAACCCTGGACACAGGGATGTTGGTCCCTCAGGCTAGAGGTGACCTGGTTGCCGATGCCAGCTGCTTGGAGAGCAGGGCGGATGCTGCTGCGCCTCCCGTCTGCAGCCCTGCCGGGGCTCCATGCCTGCGGGCTGCTCCTCGCCAGCCGTGAGGCACGGGGCAGAAAACGCCACCAGTGATCCCGCAGACGCTGCTGGGCCAGCACAGGGAATTTTGGGACCTGCTCCAGGAATAAGAGACTTGACCCCAAAGGAGGGTCCTGAGCTGTTTCTCTGGGACAAAACCCCATAAGCTGCCAGATCCCCAGTGTCAGACAGCCTCACGTCCCGGGTGGGTGAGGTGCAAGGGAGGGTTGAGGGGGTCACTGGCAGACAGGAGCAGGGACAGGGATAGGGACAGGAAAGGAGACAGGAACAAGGGAACGGGGAGGGACAGGCCACGGCGGTGGGCGCGCAGCCGGAGCCGCGCCGGAGGCTGCGATCGGCGGCCTCAAGGTGGCACCGTAAGAGTGGGAACAGAGCGGCAGAACAAAGGCACAGCCCAGAGCACCCAGCTCAGAGCACCCAGCACAGAGCACCCAGCACTGCCCAGAGCCCCCAGCTCAGAGCCCCCAGCACAGAGCACCCAGCCCAGAGCACCCAGCCCAGAGCACCCAGCTCAGAGCACCCAGCTCAGAGCACCCAGCACTGCCCAGAGCCCCCAGCTCAGAGCCCCCAGCACAGAGCACCCAGCCCAGAGCACCCAGCCCAGAGCACCCAGTTCAGAGCACCCAGCACTGCCCAGAGCCCCCAGCTCAGAGCCCCCAGCCCAGAGCACCCAGCTCAGAGCACCCAGCACTGCCCAGAGCCCCCAGCCCAGAGCCCCCAGCCCAGAGCACCCAGCCCAGAGCCCCCAGCACTGCACAGAGCCCCCAGCTCAGAGCCCCCAGCCCAGAGCCCCCAGCACTGCCCAGAGCACCCACCTCAGAGCCCCCAGCCCAGAGCGCCCAGCTCAGAGCCCCCAGCCCAGAGCGCCCAGCTCAGAGCCCCCAGCACTGCCCAGAGCCCCCAGCTCAGAGCCCCCAGCACTGCCCAGAGCCCCCAGCCCAGCTCAGAGCCCCCAGCCCAGTTCAGAGCCCCCAGCCCAGCCCAGAGCCCAAGCCCCTGGACAGAACAGGAGGGTCCTGATGCCACCGGCAGGGATGGCAGCACTGGTGAGGAAGGTGGGGTCACGGCGGTGGCAGGATCGGTGCCTCGGGGCACCCACAGCCCCCGGCCAGCACGGGCAGGACCCTCAGGATCCTCCGCACGTCCCGGGGCCGTGCCAGTCACACTCGCAGGGTCAAACACCCCGCGTCTCCCGGGATTTTGGGGGCCACTGTGAGGTTTCTGTGTGTTTCTCCAGGCACGGGAAGGCGGATGCCGTGTGTGGTGTGGGGCTGGTGCCCGCCGGAGACGATGGCACGGATCCACCCGGGCCCTGGGTGCCAGGTATGATGCTGGCATTCCCAGCCGCTCGCCCTGGTGCAGGGACAGGGATGCTGGAATGCAGCCCAAACCCCCCGGCGGGTGTGTGGGGTCCCCCTGCCCGGCTCCCCGGCCCTGAGCCCCGCTGGCTGCGGGAGGTGCCCTGATGCTAATTGGAGCGTGCTGAGGAGGAGCCCGCTCAGCTCTGCCCGCCTTGACACCGAGACCTAAACTCGCTGTGAAACCAAATGGATCCGCACACCCACATCCACGAGGCTTTTAGTTCAGCAACAAGTGAATCCATCAAAGCCCAGCACCTAATTTAATAGCAATAATGAAAGGTGTGCGTCACTATTAATTTAAGCACTCCAACATTAGCCTTGCACTTAGAAACCAGCAAGGCAAAGCTATTTACAAATGAATGTACCAGGGCAATAAATTGAAAGGACTGGTCTGACCTGCGGTGGCGGCTTTCTTCATTTATACATAGATATATTTCTATAGATGCATTTATTCCCATCTCTTTAGCGAACTCTCCCTAATTAAGTTGAAGTGGCAGTGGAAGTGTGGCAGTAAGTGTGGAAAGAAGCTGCTGAAAACGTATTTAATTCATTATAAATAATCTTTGATACCGCGAGGTTGCATAAAGGTTTCAGTATCAGAGCAGGACACCGAGGAAGGCCAAGGAGATCATCCGCACGCAGTGGGAGCGTCTGCATCCCGTGGCCCGCGGCGGGGAAGGGGGAGCGCGGCGGCGGCTCCGGGAGCGGGGTGAGGCCGCGGGCCCCGGGCCGGCTCCACCGGCGCTGCGTGCCCCGGCAGGGCGGTGTACGCGGGCAGCAAGGTGCGTGTCACCCCCATTAGAGGAGTTTAATGCGCTCAGAGGCACGTTTCTGTACCCTAGCTGAATACATTATCCGTGCGCTGCCTCTACGGGCTGTCACCTCGCAGGGAGGCGGCGGAGTTCCTGGAAACCATTACCAGCCTCTAATGATGTAATCAAAATTGGAGCGTGGTGGGGGCCGAGGGTTCATCCCCGCTGCCACCACTCCGTGAGGGCCCGTGGGAGCAGCAGGACAGAGCTGCGGCTCCGTGGATCCTCCTCTGGAGCCAGGTCCCGGGGGTGATGTGCCGGGGGGCGCAGAGGCCCTGGGGACCCTGCGTGGCCCAGGGAGCCGCTGTGAGGGCTGGGGGTGGCACCTTGGCCAGGGGCACCTGCTCGTGCCCCGTAAGATCTGCGGAGCAGCCCAGCCCGTGGGGACAGTGCCCGCCACAGCCGCTCCAGGGTGCCCTGACCCCAGCGCTGCTCTGCCCTCTCCCTGCCTGCTGGCACCGCAGGAAAACAGAGTCGTCTTTTTTGGAGTGTAATCTGCTGCCTGCGACAAGGAGCCACGCAAACTGATAAATTGCAGATTAAACGAGTGCCACACTCCACTCCAACCCTGGCTGTTAATTCCCCTGTTGTGCAATTCCCGGCTCTCAGGGCCTGTCAATTCCAGCTAATCGCAGGAGGCACTAAAACACTCTGCCCTGACAGCCCCGGATCGAGGCACCCCTGACTCCCGGCTCAGGTGGATTGCACGCATCACTTATGCACAAATCAGCAATATGCCAGCAGGGAGGAATTATGTCCGATGACAGCCCAGACATGAGGTACATATTGCAGAGCCGGCGAGCCCCAGCCGCCGTGACAGATTGCGGCGCGGGGCTGCGCTGGTGCGGGAGCGGATCCCGGCTGCCCCGGCCCCGGGCGCACCCGGAGCCACCGGCACCGCGCCTGGGCTGCCACGGGATGGGCCTGTCCCCGTTCTTGTCCCCATCCCTGTCCGCGCCACGGCCCGGGGTGCCCAAAGGGGCAAAGGGAAAGGAGGAGAGAGAGCCGGGGATCGGCACCGTGGGCACAGGGAGGGTCGCACCCGGGCTGGGGGTGCCGAAACGCCCTGCTGTGCCCAGCTGGGGGGGGGACCAGCCCTGCTCAGCCCCGCTCAGCCCAGCCCGGCTCTGCTGTAACATTTAACTTGTCGTAGGCTGTGATCCTGAAAAGCTGAAATTAATGACAGCCTTGCAGTTGCTCATTAATAATTGCTTCATTACTGTACGCAGTTGCAGCCTCCTGACAATAATGGGGTTTGCTGGTGTATTTCTAATTATCTGGCATTTCAGCTCCCTAATGGAGTCCCGGTGCTCCCTGACGAGACCTCGCTCTCCGGCAGGAGCCAGCCCGGCCCGCTCAGCCCCGGCGCCTGCGGCAGCCTGCCTGCTCCTTCATCCGCAGCCCCTGGGAAGAGCCTGAGCCTCCCTGGTGAGGCCCCTGCAGGACCTGGGGGCACCGAGACCCTCCACGCCTGGGCTGAGCTCTCCTTCATCCCCGTGGCACACCTGGGGCGGTGCTGAGGTCGGTTTGGGAGCATCTCGAGAGGAGCTGGGAGATCCGCTGCACCAGGCAGGTACGTGCCTGTGCTGGCAGTGCTCAGCGTGCCCACACCACTGCTGTCCCCATGGCCACACCATGGCCATCCCCACGGCCACACCACAGCTGTCCCCATGGCCACACCATGGCCATCCCCATGGCCACACCACAGCTGTCCCCATGGCCACACCATGGCCATCCCCATGGCCACACCACAGCTGTCCCCATGGCCACACCATGGCCATCCCCACGGCCACACCACAGCTGTCCCCATGGCCACACCATGGCCATCCCCATGGCCACACCACAGCTGTCCCCATGGCCACACCACAGCTGTCCCCATGGCCACACCATGGCCATCCCCTTGGCCACATCATGGCCGTCCCCATGGCCACACCACTGTTGTCCCCATGGCCACACCACTGCTGTCCTCTTGGCCACGCCATGGCTGTCCCCATGGCCACACCATGGCCACACCACAGCCGTCCCCGTGGCCCTGGTGGCCCTGGCAGCCCCAGCAGCCCCTGGGCTGTGCTCCAGCCTGGGCGAGCAGAGCCAGGAGGAGGTGCCAGAAGCCCCGGTGGGTCCTGGGGCTGGGCCAGGGCTGCGGGTGGTGCCTGTGGAGTGGAATTCCAGCGGTGGTGGCAGTGGCAGTGGCAGGGGAGTTGTGGCCGTGTCCCCATGCTCCCGGCCTGGAAATGACCACTTGTGCCCCATTTCAGCCACCGGCTCCCAGCCCGTTACGGCCCACGCGGGCCCCGGGCTCCCACCTGGGGAGGGGGCTCATTTGTAGTTAAAAATCTATTGTGACTTGTCAGAAAAATGAATAAATGAGCACATTATTTTTTCATTTTGGAGCTCAGCATCTGTTTGTCTAATCAAGAAAGAGAACTGGGAAAGTCAACCAGGGCTGACGCACACATTTTATTTAACTTTTCCTCTGTCAAAGGAGTTTAAATGTGTAATGAACAGGCCATGGTGATTTGAAATATAATCCCATTACTCTGATGAGATTACCCAGGCTGTGAGAGTTCACAAATCATGCTTAGGGTTTTTAGAGTGAACAACACCCTGTTGAGATTTTTTTTTTCTCTTTTTGCATTTAAGCAGAGGTGTGTGGGGAGAATAAAACATGACAGTGCTTAACCCTTCATGCAGCGGAGCAGCGGCATGCAGCTGTGCCCAGGGCCAGCCCTCCCTGTGCCCCAGCCCTGGGTGACCCTGAGCTCTCCCACGGACCCTGCAGCGATGCCAGGGAGCAGCACCTGGCCAGGGCACGCTCCTGCTGGCACAGCTGGCCGTGTGCCCACTGTGCCCACGCGTCCCTGTCCTCGCCGCCGTCCTTGTCCCGGTGCTGCAGGGGCTGGCTGTGCTGGGATGTGATTTAAGGGGCATTAATTTCAGCTGCAGCAGCAGCACCCAGCCCCACCCGCCACCACAGCAGCGCATTTCCATGAATTCATGGGCCCATTACAAACACGTCTCCATAAATAACTGCCCCCATTAATCTCGGGGCTGTGCCACTGGGTTTGCTTGCTTGTCCCAGTGCCAGGTCTCAGCCCCTCTGAGGGGCAGCTGCAAAACCCCTGGCATGCACCAGATTCCTGCCAACCCAAAGCAAAGGTAACTCTGGCTGGAACGGGTGCTCTGGGAGCTCACGGCAATCCCCTGCAGAGCCCAGGGAGAGCACCCAGTGCTCCGGCCATGGGTGCCAGCCTGTGCCAGGGTGCCCTGGGTGTCCCCGCTCAAAGGGCTCTGCGGTGCTCTCCTGTGCTCTGATAACGCCAAGGAGGTGGAGGGGAATTGTCCCTGTGGACAGGACTCCTCTGACAGCAGGAGTCAGGGAATTCAGGGGATCTCTGCTGCCTCCAGCAGCTGCCTGCGTGCGGCAGGCCGGGGCCCCGCTCTGCTCTGCCCGGTGGCAGGGAGGGAGGAACAGCTTGCCTTGCTGACCCAGTTGAATGCCCATCTGACTCAATTACATCTACAGCTACCGGGGAAAGACCAGCCCGTGATGGCTCCGTGCTCAGCTGTGCACACGCTGCAGCCACGAGCGCTGATTTAACTCCTTCAGGAGCGCCGGGCAGCACGAACGCCTCTTCTGGGGGAGGGATGCTCAGCTCCTGGAATGCTGGACCTTCCCAGGGTTTAAGGAAAGTTTCCTGTGGGCCATGTATCAAACTGGATCTGATCTTTGGGAGCAAATTTGGTTTTTAACTGCCAGTGGCTCTTTTGGAGCAAATAAACTCACTTTGGGCTCCAAAGCTCCGCGCTCCTCACGCAGCCCTTGGAGCAGCAGCGTCCGTCTGTCCATCTCTGCCTGGCTCCCAGGACACCCACACCAGGCTGACAGGAGGGTGTGAACACAGCTGGTCTGGGCAAGGGACTCTGCCACAAATGTCACATTCAGCAGAGATGCTGTGAGTTGAGTTTTTTAGGCTCTCCTGAGAGCAAACCTGCACATGCTGAATCCCTGCTGATAATAAATACACGTGAGGGGGTGGCAACAGCACCATGGCCATGGAAACAGGAGATTGCTGCAGCTTCTGGTACCAAATAGGCAATTTTTCAGTTCAGTTAAAAAGAATTGAAACTGGGTGGCCAAAGAACATTCACAGAGCAACTTTAATGTTAAATATTTCACAGCGTCGGTTAAGAGTCATTTACATCCAAGGGGCTTTCCCCATTGTATCTGTGCTGCATCTGCACATAGAAAATACTAAAAAAATTAATAGAATACTATAAAATAGTGTTTCTCTTGTTTTGCAGATATCATGGAAGACTGCACAGGGAGGCCTGGCCTCGGTGGTGCAGGGCCAAGCTTCTGAAACCCAGAAGACAAACACAGCAGGTGAGAGCCAGCCCTCCCTCTGCCCAGGGGCTGCTCCGCACGCTGCGCTAAGGCTCAGGAAGTTTCCTCTGTACAAAAGCAAGGTGGGAGGCTGGCAGAGGGTGGGCAGTGCCCCAGGGAGCTGCCCCCAGCCCCGTGGGGAACCAGGGCAGTTCTGTGATAGCGTGTGCAGAGCTCCAGGGACCTGGAGAGACGGAAGAAAGACACCTCTGGTGAATCCAGCCAAAAATGCAGCTCTGGGCGCCAGCATCCATTCCCGTGTTCCCTGATGTATTAAGGATGAACAAGGCCAAGATAGTTACAAATCCCGGTACAAAGTAGGTCTTAATTTTTATTGTTAAAGAACAGTATTGAGAGAAGGTGAAGGCAATTCTCAGTCCCCGGGGCAAAGTGCCCCAGTGGGTGTGCCAACCCCAGGGTGGCAGCAGCTGAGGGTCCTGGGCAGGAGGATTCTCCTCTCCACCTCCAAGACGTGGATTTCCAACCACTGTGCTGCCTTCAGCAAGGAACTTCCAATAAAGCATTTGCAAAGCCGAAAAGCACAGTTAAATAAAAATATTTTTGAACAAAACAAACACAACAGACTGGACTGTCTCAGCGCTCCCTCGCTAAGCGCTCCCCTGCCACGGCTGCTGTTCCTGGCTCACGGATGCCTCCTGCACTTCAGCAACAGAAGTGAAACCATCTGGGACTGCAGCCTCCCCCCAAAAGAACTGTGCATCATATGGACCTTGAAAAAGATTACATCTGTTTATTAATAGTAAAAATGGATACATTTGTCCTACATTTTGTTTTTAGAAATTTGATCATGTCACAAGCAATACCTGCGTGTACGTGTGTGGATTACAGATGTATATAATTTATTTTAACCAGGCTGTGAAATAATATGTAATCACATCTCTCCTTGTGATTGTACATAATACAGTAATTAAATGATGCCAGTCTACGTCATTCTCTTATTTCTAATCGAAGGAACCTGAAGCGTAACAGTCTTCTTTCCGGCTGATATGGCTCTTTATTTCTGTCACAGGGGAGACCTCCCATGGCGAGGAGGGACACTCTCCCAGCCGAGAGAGACGGGGTGGTTCAGGTTCCTGCCGGCCGCCCTGCCCAGGGGCAGCAGGAGCAGCGGTCCCGCCCGCGGAGCGGCTCCAGCGCGGCACGCAGGCTCTCCTCGAGGCTCGGCCTCACTGCTGGCCCGACTTCTTCTCCTTCTGGAAGCTAAAGCTTGTTCTCCTGCTCAGTTTTCTTTGTTTCTGAGCAAAATAATCTGCTCTGGCTGTGCTCGCTCGCGACTCTAGAATATAGTTAACCTGCAAGACACGAGGCGGTGTTAATGTCACCCGAGGCTGGGGGACAGCCCGGGTGGGCAGGGACCCCCCAGCCACCCCCTGAGCAGGGTTCTGCTCTAACTGCTCCAGCAACCACCAGCACGATGATGGCAGAGAGAGCCCAGAGAGCCAGGAGAGCCCTGCCTGCCCTCCTGAGTCCCTCGTCCCATGCTGGGCCACCCAAACCTCTGGGGAAGGCAGCGAGCTGTGCAGACCCCCCAGTGCTGGGATAATCCAGTAGTGAGTGCCAATAAAGGACCTTATCAGCCTCAGCAAAAAGAATTCTTCCATTATGATGTTTGCATACTCAGCTAATCTCAGAGTTTCCCTGTGTTTTGGCACATTTTACTTGATGAAAGCATTTTAAAATGATATTTAACAAGCCTGCTACTCCCTAAATTTATTATCTCCAATGCTTTGTGATAATCTCAGAGATAATTTTAATGGAAGGTTAATGCAAGAATCAAAAAGATAAAAATGCCCTTTGGTCTGTCATTAGCTGGTTAATATGCTGTGGCTTAAAACTTGCACAATTTTATGCACTGTAGAGTGTTTCACTTTCATTGCATATTACAGCTTAAGGCATAAAAATATAGGGAATTTTCATGGTCAATAAAGTCTCAGTCCTTCTCACTTGATCATCTAAAAAGCCTAATTTGAAAAGTCTGATTTTTCTGCGCTCCCTAATGCTGATGGAATTGAAAACAAACCAGTGACTTGTGCATGAAACCAGAGAATGTTCTATATAAACAAACTACAACCTGGGAAAAAAGCACTGCTCAATATTATTTCTGTTGAATATTCATGTTATTGACAGCAAACCTTTTTTTAGCCTTTGTTTATGACCAGTCTCAGACGTGTGGGGTCACCAGCCCTGGAAGAGTTCAAACCCAAGGAGATGTGGCATGGGGGTACTTGGGCAAAGGTTGGACTTGATGATCTTGGAGGTCTTTTCCAGCCTTAACGAGTCTATGATCCCATGATTCTAAGTGTTTGGGATTGCAATAGCTGATCTAAGATAAAGTGGGAACAGAAGAGTTGGCCCAACAGCTCACAGAACAGAAACCCCTCAAACACACTGACCTCCTGTGCAATGAATAAAAGTTATTTTATCGCACGTCAGTTGTTTAACAATCCTCTAAACTCCACACAGCCAATGGAAGCAAACGTAACAGATGGTTTGCCAAAATTACTGCTTTTGAATTTTGACTTGCTACGAAAGATGAACTCGTGGAAAATTCCATTTAATTTTTCAAGAGTGTAACAAGAAATTGTTTCCCAAAGCAAGGGAGTTTGTACGGAGCCCCAAGAAAGCAAACAGTCCTGAGAGAGGAGCAGGGCAGAGGAGTCCCTGTGTGCTGTGTGGGGACACCTGAGTGTGGGGCAGGGGTTTTAGGCAGAGTGAGGGGCAGGAGCACCCAAGCCCTGCACAGCACGGGGCTGCTGACCACGTGTCCAGAGGTGGAAACTACCCGGACACAATAAAATTTGGTAGTTTCCTATAAAATTCCACAGAAAATGGTGTCTCTATTAACTAGAAAAAAAGCACAAAAGGAAATGCTACACACAGACAGGCAGTGGCTGTGTGGCTGTTGGAAGGATGAATAAAACAGGCATGGAGCAGGTTAAACACACCCCAGTGGTCCTCAGGCACTGCACCCTCGTGTGTTTCCAGAGCCTCCTGAACACTCACATGCCAAACAAGTGGTAAAACACCAGGATTTCGGGTCACGTTAAAATTTAATACTCACCTTCAGTACAATTTCATTGACAGTAGCAGCATCTGATTCAAAGTAAAGGTGTTTGTAGTCATGATTGCTTAGATATGTAAGTTTAAATATTGCATGACCTGCAAAGATAAGAAAAAAACTGCTTAGAATATTCCTGTAAAGTTTGAGCAGAGCTCGTTGCCTGACAGAAGAAAACCACAGATGGTGATCTCAGCGTACCATCAGCACGACAGAAGGAAGCAATGAAATGCTGACAGGCTTCTCATGTCATTTCAATTTAAGGCAAGTGGTGGCTTACAGGAGCAGCTGAACTCCAGTCAATAAAGTTCCCTTTCCCATCACATCCCCACTGCAGGAAATGCAAAAATCCATCAAATGGCTGGTTAGCTCTGCTCGGCCGCGACGGCGCTGCAGCCCAGGCACGGCTCAGGGGCTGCTCAGGGGCGGCCACCGCCCGCAGCAGGAGGGTGGCACTGAACAGAAAACGGCCATTAATGCCAGAGCCACCGCTCCAAACCCTGCTCCCAGAACACCCACAACGCCACGCGAGCCCAGCCGCTGCTGGCGGCCACGGGAGCGGCACCCAGGGCACCGACCCGCCCGGGGCTGGGATGGCCCTGCCCACACCAAGGAAAATCAAATTAAACTCTAACTGCCACCCGCTGGCACCTTGCTGGCACTCAGGCCTCTGTCCCAAACGGGGGTTGCACGTGCTGGCCCTGTGGCCACACGGCGCTGGCCCGTGGCTGCCCCGACTCCGACGCGCGGTGCCAGGAGGAACGACTTGGACACAAAGGTCTAACGTGGAACACGAAGGAAGGCAAAACATCCTTCACTTGTATGGATGCCGATGGCTTCAAAATGAAAATTAAATGTATTCTGCACATGATACTTTTCCAACGGTTTTCTAATTTATTCAGTTCAACAGTCAAAGTTAGCAATCCATAAAGTAACAGCCACATTACTGTAAATCCAGGTCTTTCCTGCAGGAAAGCTAATTGGAAATCTTATTTACATTATCTAATTCTCCAGATTTCCAAAAAGTGACTGATATATGCTCAGATTGGTGGCCAGGAAATTTGAGATGCAAGTATTTTATTGTGGCATGTTAATTAAACACCATTATGATGCACTAATCTGGAATATAAATTCTGTATTGAAAAATTGGCTAATAATAATAATAAAAACCCAACCCTTTAAATCATTTGACAAATGATGCCTCAGTGGTACTAAAAATGCGGAATTCCAAGCTAGGAGCTCATCAGCATGTTAATGCATGCAGCTTTGCCTGGAACACAGCATCTTAATGATTCCAAAAGTGCCACTGCACCACTCCTGGGATGGGACACAGCACCGTGCTCCACAGCTCCCTCCATTTTCCTTGGACATTGAACATTCCACACTGGTTAACAGAAGTGAAACTGGCACAAAACAGGGTCAGATGATCCCAACAAGATGCTGCATTTAGGGTTTTTGGAAAGTCACAGGGGAATTCTTGCTGTGGATCAAGAAAAAACCTCTCCAGGTGTTCCCTGCTCCCGGGAGCCCAGCCTGGCCTCGTGCCACGGTGCCACCACGTGTCCCTCGGGCCCTGCCCTGCCCAGGGCAGCACTGCCAAGGGCAGCACTCCGGCTCCCACGGGCAGAGGTGCTCTGGGCCTGCCTGCCTGGCAGGGCACTGGCCAGGTGTGGCTCCTGCAGGGGCTCTGGGGAGCCGCGGGGGCCACGGCACCGATGGCAAACCCGCGGCCGTGCAGAGCACACAGCCCCTCCTGCTGGGACTGGGGACTCAGTGGAAGGAAGCCAAGAAGACTTTTCCTTAGAAAGCCCCATTACAGCATCATGTTTATGGGCTCCAAGTCCACAACACACTACTTACAGCGTGAAATATGAGTGCACTGAAATCCTAACTGGCACTTTGCTCTGCTACTCTTCTAGCCAGATGGAATTTATGAATTGTGAGATTGATTTCCATTTCCAAGAGTGCTTAAATATGTGATGTACCTCTTTCCAATAGAGCACCACCCCTGACAATTCTGAGATCAATAGGAGCTTCCATGGTTTGATGTTTCCGTGCGAGGGGATCTGGTAACAAAAAGCAGCAGCTCGAGTGCTCCTGCTGCACATGATGGGGGATTTAAAGCAAATGCAGGCACTGCACAAGCAGCTGCTACCATCACTCCACACCAGCAGTGGCTGGGTGCTTGCAGGAAAACCTCAGTGCCCCGCAATCAGGATTAATCAGCTGCACAACAACAGAAAATCCACGTTATTCCCGACTACGTTTGCCTGTTAAAGCAGTTCTGGAAAGCAGAAGGAATGACAGAAACTCAGCTGTCACCAGCGGCTTTTGTCACGGGGTAGGCGCAGCCCACGGTGGGCTCAGCACAGCCAAGGGCTCTCTCTGGTGCCAATGCCCTGGTGCCCCCTGAGCCCCGGCCGTGCCCCGCGGCAGAGCAGCATCCCCCTGCTGCCCCTGGCCCAGCTCGGAGCGCTGATCAATCTTCCCCAGCCCAACGCTAATGGGTTCCTGTGCGGTTACTCCTGGAGAGGAGCCTACAGACGGAAGGGCAGGATGCTAATTCACTGGGAATTCACCAAGGAGAGCTCATTTACTCCTTCAGCACCACGTCTCACGTTCAGCTGCTCACCCCATCTCCTGATTTTTAGCACCACTGCACTGCCAACGAGGCGAGGGAAGAGGCCCTGCAGCGCTGCAGCTCCCAGGGCTGCTGGAACTCCTGGAGCAGCCTCCACCCTGCACGCCAGCCCCAGCTCCTCCACGGCCCCACATCTACTCACAGCCCCGAGAAACCCTGTGGAATTACAGCAACTACCGACCAGAACGTGCTTGTACAGGCAACAGTAAATCTTGTGCTAATTCCTGCAATCTTGGGAAAACATCCAAACCCTTGGTGGGCCCCACACTGCACCTGACACAGGTAGAAAAATAATCACTCTGATCCAAGAAATAAACTCTTTTTATCAAAGTCAGAAAGACACATTTTTTGCTTGGAAAACAAGGATATGAATTTGCGGAAGAAAAGATAATTTTTTTACTGAATCTGCCAAGACTAGAAAGTTTTTCTTCTTTCCCTCCCACCCCACAATTCAGCCCTTACCAAACCCTCTCTTTGCCAGCTCTTTAAACAGAACAAAATTAAATCACTAATTAGATGGAAGATGAAAAGAATATTCATGAATTGGACAAAGCAGAAAACAAACAAACACTAGAAATGCAAATTTATGTTAATTTTTCAATATACCTTGATGATTGCTTTGTCATTACAGGGCCATAAGGCAGAAGTCAACAATTAAGAGTTATTAGTGGAATAAATAGCTGGAGAAGGACTCTCTGAAGAACAAAGCACTTATGGACACCGTTTGACATCACTGATTCTCACTGCTTCACAAACTGTGACCTCAACAGGCTCAGACCCTGAAATCTCCTCTCATGGGCCCAGAAAGGATGCAAAAGGATTAGAAATACACCAGTAAAAGGCAAGGAATGAGGATAACAAAATACACATCGGCAATACTTTTGTACAAAGACATTTTTCCTTCAACCCTGCATGAGCTGGGGGAGCCTCTGCTCTGCAAGTACTGCTGCATCTCACCCAAAGCACTGGGGAGGGGCTCAGCCATCTGAAATCCACGTGTGACACCCCAGGAATGATGCTGGGACCCTGGGGGAAGGCCTGAAGGGCCTACAAAGCTGCAAGAGCTGTGTTACCACCAAAAACACCCAACGCCCTTCCCGACACCCTCTGGTAACAAAAAAAAAACTTCACAGGAGAGGTCACAAGTTGCAGGCACAGCTGGATTATCCAGATGTGGTGCTGAGCTCAGCTAGGGACAGACAGAACAGGGATGTGGACCTGTGTGTACAGGTGGGGTTAACCCCATTTCATGCAAGGGATATTTATCCCAGAGGTACACAACGTAGAGGCAGCGAGGGCAGTCAGTTCTGGGTGAAACCCACACCCCACTGATGCCAGTGATGGTTCGGGCTGCCCACCATCAACCCGGGGTGGAGCTCCTCAAACCAGGGCAGGATTTAAGTGGGAACAAATGATAAGACTGTTAAAGAAAAAAACAGCAGCTGTGGTCCAGCTGGCTCGCCCCATTCTCTCAGGCAGCAGCATATTCCATGATCTCTTTTCCTCCAGCCCTTTATGTCCCACTGTAGGCTTGCTACTCAGCATTGCTATTAGAGGGTGACGTGGGTCCAGATGTCTTGAAAACAGAGCTGCAATTAAAGTGCAGCACACACCCACTTTTGAGTCAAACTGTGGTAACTATTCACACATCTGGATTATTTTCCCTCAAAGCCTTCTGTTTCTTTAAATTATTATCAGAGGCAGAATACTAATAAAGATTTTTGCAAAAATGCTGAAAATTGAGGTGCGACTCGGGGTTGCCCAAAACCTCTTTACTGGCAACCTTGTTTGGGGAAAAAAGATAAATAAATCAAAATGCAGTGTTTCCACATGGCAATGGGCTCCTCCACTGCGTCTGCACCTCATCAATCACGCATTGTCTGCCGGAGAGGCGAGCCTTGTAAATGTCACATCCACTCAGGCCCGAGGAGAGGCGAATCAAAATGCAGCGAGGAGTTTTAATTGGATAGTGTAATTAAACTAAAAAACCCCAGCAGAATAGCTTTGACAGGATAGATGAAGACCCCTTTTAATAGGGCTACAAAACAGATTTGTTAAAAGGATGAGGCAATGCGCGCTCCTGATTGCGCTCAGGAGAACTTTTATGAGCGGCTGTTGGAGGGGCTGCAGTTAATCAGCACAGAGAGCTGCAGTGCCCGGCTGCTCCTGCCCTGCCAGGGCCAGGGGACCCTCGCTGCCAGCCCTTCTCTGCAGGGACACGTCCTGCTGAGTGCTGCCCTGGCACAGCCCGAGCGCGCCGGGGCACACGGAGCCATCTGTGCCCGCTGCCGTGCCCTGCCTGCACAGCGTGCCCACGGCCGGGCTCTCCCCTTCTGTTCCACACCTGGATGCTCCTTTCACTCCTGGCCTGAAGTTTGGGAACATTTTCTCTGCTGAACCTGTTTTTTTCCCTTTTGGTCAGAGCCTGTGACTCCTGTTGAGTAGGAATTTCGTTGTGTTACCTCTTGCTCCGCTGCAGGAGAAGGGATATCAGGAACCAGCACAGGATACTTTGTGCACCAACTGCAGAGCACACACTGCCTCTGCTCTGGCCCCACTGCAGGCTCTGAGCAAACCTGCAACAGCTCTGTTTGAGCCCCCCGGGAAGCAGGAACCCAACGCCCTCCCAACACTTCCTGGGTATTTTCAGCCCTTCCACAACCTAACAATGAATTCATTAAATTAGTATTTATTACCAAATGTGAATAATCAGGAGAAACTGGATGCTGAATTAAAACATCAAATACCTTTAGCTTTAAATGGAAACTACATAGAGGGGGTTCAGGCATCGCTCTGGCTATCACTTGCAGCCAGGGTGAATACTGCTGGAAAAGCTATTTTCGTGCAGATGTGGAATTCAATGGGAAAGACTGACTCGTGTAGCAACATCAATCAAAACGTCGGCTCGGCTGGCAGCTCTCGACAGTAAGGCAGGTTCAAAGGTCACGGGATAAAGAAAAAGCCAAGCTCTGGTTCAGCTCTAATATCTCCTCCCTGGAAGTCTTACCGAGGTACCTGCCCCCCTTCTGGACTCGCAGCTTTCATTAATCTTCTTGCCATCTTTTTTAACTAGTCATGCAGAACCGCTCGATAGCGAGACATATAATGGGGAGGCCCTGTGCCTATTACCAGGTTAACACTCTGTTAAGCCCCAGTGCAACAATGGAATCAGAATTTAAAGGAAATCTTCAGCTGCAGGGTGCAAAGTGGGCAATTAAATTACAAACTGAAGTTACCCATGTACTCCGTGACCTACGGAACACCTTTGTAAGACTTACCTTCATACCCAGGGTATTTTGACAAAGCAACTGAGATGTCTCTGCTTCATAAAAACAAACAAAAAAAAAGGCAGATAAAGGATCACAGAGAATGTTGCTTCAGTGTTCCAAGTAAATTATCAAATAAATCCAATTTCTGCAGCTCCTGTAGAGCACGGCTGCCTGGGAGAGCCCTGGGCAGGCTCTGATCAGGTGTGGTGGCACAGGTGCTGCCCCGGGCTCTGCACTCCCTGCCCAGCTCGGCTGTGCCCGGCAGCCCTGGGCATCCATCAGGGCCACTCGGGCCACAGAGCACTGCACATGGGCAGTGGGCAGTGACACTGAAGTTTCTCCCCTGTCCAAGTAATGTAAGAGACATTACCAGAATCAGATTTCCTTTAAATTACACTATTGCAAAGGGATATAATTGTATTAAACGTATTATGTTGCTTCCTTAAGACTTTATATTATGTACACTTAATTGAGATACAAAGCTCTTTTCAGCTATAAAAATGACAACTACTTTATTAAGGCTTAAATCTTATTTCTCCATGATAGGATGCTTCCTTTCAAGACTCAAAACATTCAGAATCTCTCATGATAATCAGGCTGAACCTGATTTAAAGAAGATGTTCGTGCCCAGTGTTGTCAGGTTCTAATGGCATCGAAGCAAGCCAGCAGGGCCATTAACTCTCCCCTCAGTCTAAATCCAGGGAGTCTGATTTAATTTACAAATAAAACTTCAAATTCTGACCCAGGGCTACTACAAGGGCAAACAAAAATCATCAGCCATCCCTGCCTACAATCCCCCCACTAATGGCAAATGAGATGCCAGAGCTTTCTGTTTTCATTTTCTGCCCTGACTGAAGGCAGCTCTGAGTTCTGTGAACTCTCAGCAAAGGAAAACTCAGCCTGTCCAAAACGGCTCCCAGCTGTCCATCAATATCCCCACCAGCTCAGCTCCCAAGCTGCTGAGTCCTTTCACACACACACGGGTGCCACCAAAGCTTCTCTGCAGGACCCAGGGCAGGGGCACGAGACTCCCACTGCACCCTCCTGCTGTGCCAGCACCCCTCAGCTCTTCAGAGTCACAGAGCCCAGCCCAGCAGAGCCCAGCCCAGCACAGCCCAGCTGGTTCTAACCCCACTGAGGTGCCTGGGGAGGGCAGGCAGCCCCAAACCCAGAGCCCAGCACAACGGGACAAGCACGAGCACTTCTGAAAGAGGAGATGGAGCAGGTTTGTGTTACAAGAGATAAAAAACATGAAAACAAAATATATTGTAGAACTCAAAGACCTTATCTGTACCCAGCCTCTCTTTGCAATAATTCATTCAAGAAAGATCCGGGAATAATTTTTGATGTAAACTCTGCTACAAACATACATCACCGTGCTGATAAAAATCACAGACAAAACTTGTGAAATACAGTGAGTTTCATTCCTTTATGCTACTAAAATAACTTTTTTCCATTTAAAATTCAAGAGATACTGATCTGCTGTTCAGTTCCCCAAAATGCATCATTCTGAGATGTCACACTAAAAGTCTTTTCTGCTGGCCTAAAATAATGACTTTTGGAACATCTTTAGTGAGTTGGGAAAAGGTCAGCAGTTTCAGGAGGAAGTATTTTCTCCTTTTTGAGCTGTGCTGAACCATTACTTAGTAGGAGAAGTTTAAGATGTTCACAGAAAAATGAGCAAATAAGCCCCTCAGTACTGCCATGGTTGCCTTGGTTGCAACCTGTCAGTGTCCTCTCCAAAGCCACTGTGATTCTTCACTCAGTGGCCCCCACGTGCAGGTACTGCCCTCCTGCACCTGGGCTCTATCTGGGGGTTGAAACTCCTGGGTTGGCAGGATTTGGGTACAAACAGAACTCCTCACAGCTGGAGAGCCCCACCCTGGCAGGACGAGGTCCGAGGTGTCCAGGGATTGTGCCCTGGTGTGCTGACAGCAGTGGAAACCTCAGGTTTCAATTGGACCCTTCAAATACAGCCTTGTTTTGGGGGCACCACTTTATGCCCTCAGCGTCTGCATTTGCAGTGAAATGTGGATACAAAGCAGAGCTGTGTCAGGATTTAGCAGCACAAACCGGCCCTTGCACTGTACACAAAACCCTCTCGTGTTTCAGACTGCCAGGTCATTGGGGAAGCTTCTCCTTAGGATTGTGCCTACCCAAGGACCATGAAATCTTGATGGAGAGACAGAAAAGGAAGACAATGACTAAACCAAGAACATGGAGTAGGAAGGGGTAATGAAGGAGAGAAGGATATAGTTCAATAATTGCTGATAAAATCTGTGGCAGCCATAAATTTACTCTTCCAAGAGAATTCAACAGATCATTACCTCTGTAAATATGTATCACATAATTCTCCCTCTCTGTCACCTTGCAGATAAGTACTTAACACCAGCATCTCACTACCCTGCAGAGGCACAAGTGCAATAAAATCCATCTGAGCTTTTGAACTGCAGTCTCTTTTTGATAGTAGACGGTTCCATTTTGGCCCCACTGGGAGCCATTGCCCAATTCTCCCAGGGCCCATCCTGTGCTTTTTAAAACAACTTTTCCAGATAGAGACTCTCATTCCTCCACTGACGCAACAAGCAGAAGCCCTTGCTTTTGGAGCTGCCCTCCACAGAGCCAGCTCTGACCTCTGGGCAGTGGCTGAGCTGGGATGTGCAGCCTGTCCCCAGACTTGGCTGTCACCGCTGTCCTGGCCCAGTCACCTCCCCAGAACAGCATGCCCAGAGTGGCACCTCCAGCCCCAGTGACCCTGCAGCCACGGCTGGGGCAAATCCAGGCTGAGCTGGCACTTACTGTATGTCCAAAATCTTCAGTGGCACCAAAGACATTTCCAACAGTCTGTAAGTTAAAAAGTGCCCCAAAATTGCAATTCTGTTGAAACATGGATTTGCTGGCTGTGCTGCAGGGCTGGAGACAGCTGGGCAGAGCCAGTGTTCCCTTGGTATCACAGTGGGCAAGAAGCACTGAGTGATGCCATTAGCTGAGAGCAGCATCAGAGGACACTCGTAAAATGTGTGTCTGTTTATGCTGTGTTCTCTATAACAGAACTGAGTCAGATTAAAAACATCCTGTAATGAAAAAAACACACCTATAGAAAGAAAAGGACATGGTAGCAATAATTCTTTGGACATGGAGCACATCCAGGGAGGCAGAGAAGAGAGAACATAAATAAAAAGGACTACTCACTTGGGCTTTTTTCTTCTGCAAGGTCACAGGCACAGAGGAGTTCAGAATCGATTGAAATGGGTTTCTGCTTAATCCAAAACTTAGTGCTGGCCTTCTGATTAGTAACAGGGTCTATCTCTACCTTGTCTCCAGAAATACCTGAGATGAGAAAGAATAGAGAGCCACAAGAGTGATCTGTTTAACCGATTTCATATCAGCCGTTTGACACACTTTATAAATCTTAAATGGGCTGAAGGTATATTGCCCTTCTGGGCTTTCTGAAAGCACGGGAGCTTTTGAAACCAGAAGCAAATGATTATCAAACTGCATTGATAATCTGCATTTTATTCTCCTGCATAAGCATACCAAAAGAAAGAATTATCACAGAAAAGATTCTTCTAAAGGCATACAGAGCCCTTCTGGAAGCAGTAGCTACACGAGCTGTGAGATTTGTAGGAGACTGCTGGTTTTGCAGTCACCACTGCTCTGTGTAACAGACACTATCACCACCCACCCCAGTCCATCTGCTGCACAGCAGACATGCACCCATACAATAAGAGAAGCAGAGGTTCAGAATGGGCTGGGTTGGAAGGGACCCATCAGGACCATCGAGTCCAGCGCTGGCCCTGCACAGGACACCCAACAACCCCACCCCGTGCCTGAGAGCACTGTCCAAACAGTGCCTCCTGAACCCAGGCAGGGCTGAAGCTGGGCTCACTTTCCAGGGAAGCCTGTTCCAGAGCCCAGCCCTGCTCTGGGTGAAAATCCTTTTCCTGATATCCAACCTAAATGTCCCCTGTCTCAGCTTCAGCTGCTCCCCTGAGCCCTGTCACGGTCACGAGAGCAGAGACTGGCACCTGCCCCTCTGCTTCCCCTGCTGAGGATGCTAAAGCCCACAGCAAGGTCTGACCCTCATCTCTCCTCATGACTTCCCCTCCAGACCCTTCCCCACCCCGTGGCCTCCTTTGGATGCTCTCTAATGGCTTTTTTATTTTACATTGTGGTGCCCACAACTGCACACAGTACTCAAGGTGAGGCCACACCAGGGCAGAGGGCAAGGAGGATCCTGCTGGAACCAGCTCAGGACCTGAACTGAGCTGAGCAAACTTCCCAGGCAGCCTTTTACACCTAGGTGTGCAGAGCCTTAAAAACAGTGATGTGTCTTCAGGCATGAGTTACAGCGTGAAGCTCATGAGACATCAACAAAAGGAAGCAATATAGGAAAAAAGTATTGAAATATCGTTTAACTCTTGCATCTCTGGAGAAAAAGCAGACAACCTTCTCCCTCCTGAGGGTTCTGACAAGGCAGGAGCCTGGGGAGGGTCTGGCTGCAGCCCCTGCCCTGAGACCAGGCCAGCCTCACCCACCCTGTGGGTTATGGAAACACCCCCTAACCCAACAATGCATGAAACACACCTCACATCAGAGAGATCACATTGCAATTAAGCATTGTATCAAGAGTCCAATTAACACCCAGGCTTCTGGAACTCACTAATTTGAGTAGGCTGAGGCTGTATCTGGAGCCCATTTTGGTTTGTGATTTAATTTTGGACAGATTATGTAAAATCGGTGCTGGTATTTCACTGTAATGGTTCATTATTCCAAATGGTATTTGCTGCAGTTTAAGGAAAATATGGAAGTTGATGATACAAAGTCTCATTTTCTCACAAAAAAAAAAAAAAGTCAGGGGAAGTTCTAAAAATAAAGGTGCAAATTCTTGGTGTGTGAGGGCTGTTCCCTATCCCTTCCTCTAAGAGCATCACCCCTATAAATATCCTCAAAAAATGTCACTGTTTGGTCCTGCAACTTCAGAATTCACAGTCAGTCAATACTGTTAATGCACCTTGTTAATTTGATAGGATTTGTCAGGTAACTCCACTGGAAAATTATATAAAACTGTTCCAGATGAACAGATGATAGTGACATGAATTAAAGTGATAGAACAATAGTGGAATATAAACCAGAAATGACACCCAAAGTGGCTGTTGATTTATTGCCATCCTGAGTTTGGTTCTGGGCTTCCATGTATATTAGTGCTACAAATCTGGGTCCATTTAGCAGCGAGATGCTCATACATACATCACCAGCTCCTGCTCCAAGCCAAGGTCACTCCCCATTGCATCAATCTTCTCAGCAGAGGCTACTTCACCATTTTGTAACCATCTCAGATGGAACAGACTTCCTCCTCTTTCATCTTTTTTTTATCATGTAAAATACACTTTAACTTCTATTATTTTTATCTGCAAATTGTTGCTGTATACTTCATCCATTATTTCTGTATCTCGACATCGCTGGCTGAAGCTCACCCACATCCAGAGAGCACACTGACAAAGAATGTTGTCTTTTTTGTGTTATTGTTCTCACAATCTGGATGTGTTGAAACCTAAAATCAAAACAGTATTGTGTCTGTGGCTTCTGCAGTCTCTGTCTCGCAGCACACATCACTCATACTCAAAACCCAAGCGAAAATTCTCCCTCTACTGTTTTTTAAATTCATTCATTTTGTCAAAAGGAATGCCATCAATGTATGGGTCCAGCAGCAGCGTTCTGTTCTTGCTCCCTTTGTTGGGGTCTGCAATTGCCCCCTCCCCTCTCTGAAATACTTGCCAGCAGTTGTTTTCCCAGCCAATATGCTCCTGTTAGTTGTGCTAATGTAATGCACAAGTAAATGTGTCTCATTCCTCCAGAACATGATAGAGCCTTTGCAAAACTGCTGAGAGAGCTGCTGTGTGTGCATTACCCTGTGATGTGGGCTGAAACACAAACCCCAGCCCTTAAACTGCCACCTCAAATGCAATAACCCCATCACTCAGAGGGCTGGGCACTGCTCCCATGGCCATCCACACATCACCTTTTACTACAGAGCTACTCACAACGCACAGAAAATCAAATTTACCCCCTTGTTTTTCATAAAACTTGTCTCAAATTCAATGATCAGGTCTGAAAACAGCTAAAACATTTCAAAAAGTGCAATCCACTCCTGCACAGCCCCTGACACCACTGATCTGCCATCAAGGAGCAAAGGGATGACAGAGGATTTTTGGGGTCCTCGAGAAACACTTGCCCTGCCATGGCTGCTGCACAGAACTGATGGCACAAAAAAGCTGACAAGAAAAGTCTTTGCAAGTGGCCATCACCAACTGCTGGAGAACAGCTCCCAGACCAGCCACCTCGACTGAAGACAAAAAATTAGCACCTGTTTTTCCCATTTGAGGAAGGAAGAATCAGTCTGTCACTCACAGGTAGCATGTAACACTCATCAGCCCAAACCCAAACAGCCCCTCAGTCCTTGTTCTGCAAATCTTGATCTTCTAATGTCTTTAAAAAATTCAGGAGAAAGCCCAGCAACTTACTCAGATTTTATCAAAAGGGTTTGATTTTCTACATTTGCCCAAGGTTTGAACACCCTGCTGGGGTTTTCTTTGATTTAAAAAAAAAAAAATTAGATTATAAAGCCCCATTGTCAGTGCACTGCCATCAAAATCACACAAGTTCACAGATTGTTATAAAAGGGAAATTTTATGGTCCTTACAGCACTGGGCAGGGTCAGCTCCTCCACTGCTGCACAAGTTGAGCCATTTGTTTCATTTAACAGCTCTTCTCCCTTAACCATTTATCTTTAGTGATCTGTCATGACCTTTTCAAGCTCTCATTTCTGACACTTCCCAGATACAGTGAGTCAAACTTCACTGGAAGCAAACCATCACACCCCGAGAGTTTGCTCAAGGCAGCGAACGTGGCCAGCACTGCCCTGCTCCAGCACCAGCAGATAAATCCTGCCTCAACTAGACAGCTCCAAACAAACCAAAAAAGCCTTTCTGTGAGAATTTTACCTTTACTCCTACATGTGCTTCAGGATGGAGGAATGAAGGGACTGCAGTGACAATAATACAGGAGTTGGTATAGTTTAACAATTCTGAATTCTACAGAACAAATGTATTTTGTAAACATTATGGCACTTAATATCTTACTGCTGAATCATTTCTTTATGGAAGTATTTGCAGGAATGTCACAGGTCACCTACCAATGCATCATTAATCAAATTTTCACAATTTAAACACAAAGATAAAAAGCCATTCAATCATTTTAAAGCAGTAATGGGGCTTTTATAATTCAGGATTCTGTCAGCCCTTGGCCTTCAGGTTTTCAAAAGCATTCAGCGAGCCAATAAGGACAATATAAAACCTTTAGAGAATGCTCATTTATTTTGTTCCACCTCAAATTTCCACTTGGTCGTTAAAAATCTTTCAGTCTCAGAAAAGGAAAAACCCAATAACTCCCAATTTTGCAAAGCCTCATTTAAAAATAACAAAACAGTTGGCAAGAAGCTTTCCATTAGGAAGCCTAGACTGAAAAAGAGACGAGGTCATTAAATAATGGCCTTCCTTCAGAGGCAACATGTGCAACTGATTGGGGATAATAAAAACACTGAAGTATTTTCAACGGAAAGCAATATTTTTAACTGCTGAAACGCCAGCAACACTTCCAAATGCTGCAGGAGAAAATGGACCCAGGTGATAATGATGGGTTCAGAGTGGCCAGAGCTGGCTGGGCTGCCAGGCACAGCCCCGAGCTGCTCTGAGCCACGGCAGGGGGGATTTACCTAACTGCACGTCCGTGGTGAAGCGCAGCCGGTGGATCATGCTGACTTTGAAGGACTTGTAATGGTGGCTGCTGAGCATGTCCTGCACCGTGGCAATATCGATCTGGGGGTCCTCCTCCGACACCTCTTCTCCTCTTGAACCTGCAAGACAAGGCCCCGCTGCTGAAGGGGAGGTTTGGCTCCGGGCGTGCCCCAGGCTCTCTGAGCGCCCAGGTGCCAGGCTCTGGGACCAGAAATGCCCCCCTCCACCCCAGGGCAGCCACCGAGGCACCGAGGCCACGATGACAGGCGTTGTGGCTGCGTGGAGAGCAGCACGCCGTGCTGGTGGCCAGCTCCCTGGCGGCACAGCGGGTATCCCAGGGGATGAGCAGGGGACCCTGCCTGCCACCAGCGCCTGTCACCCAGCAAGGAGGCCAGAGCTGCCCAAAAGCCCACCCAGAGGTGGGCCCAGAGGTGTCTGTCCCCAGAGGTGCCCCCTCGATGCCCCACAGCTCTCCCATGTGCCAGCAGCACCTCGGGCAGGCTGATGTGAAGCTGCACTTTATTTACTGATTAGTATTCTCATTACCACTGCAGGTACTGCCTTTATAAAAGGCAACAACTCATTAAGCCAAAATGCCAATTACTGAAAAAATATAACACACTTTAAAGATTTTTTTACATTTTATGACGTTGGATTAACACCAATTTCAACATTACTATAATGCGATATATAATTGCACAGAGTAATTTCAATGCCAGCTGCTAATAAAGCACCTCAGCTCAAAATGATCATTCAGATGCTGGTAGATAAAGTGGCATAAATATGTTTGAAAACTGATTTAGCTTCTTACAGGAGATCCTGAGGAATGACACGTTTTGTTTAATATCCTGGCTAATGTAGTCCTAAAAGCTGAACCAACTGCCAGTTCAGAGAACTAAATTTGCTGCAGGAGATTAATGAAAACTCTCTATTTTGCTGAAATTTTAATAATGGGAAGATGAGATGATGGAGTTTTAGTACAGATCTTAAAGCTCCAGCAATGCAGGTACCAACTCGTCAGATTTTTCAGTATTCATTTTGCTTGAGACTTGTACTGTTGGAGGGGCCTCAACGCTACACCACTGTGAGTATCTGCTGTTCAATGAGTCCAAATCCACATGGGGAGCATAAAGCAGGAGATTCCCAGGTCACAGAATTTCACCACAGCTTTCCCAGTGCTGCCTTGTCACACACCACAGACCCTCCTTTGGGGAAAGGGGACACCGAAGGGTTAAGCTACAAATTGGGCTGTGCCATTCGACTTGAAAGGATTCCAAAAATCAAATTAAACAGTCTCCATGTGAATTTATGCAGAGCCATCTTAACACTGCAACCACTCCATGCTCCAGAATGACAAGATAAATTGTAATGGCTCCTTCCGAGACATTACAATGCATTTTGTCACAGACCCCTGTGTTAATGTCTCTATACCATGGATTATCATAATGTATCATGTCAAACCCTCATGCTGCACTACTCCAAAGATACACTGAGATATGTCAAACTTTTTGGTGCACTTAAAAGCGTCTTGAGAGGCTGTGGTGTGGCAGTGCCTGGCAGTGAGGCAGGAGGGTGGCAGTGGCACTGCTGCCCCGCTGCCCGGAGCCAGCCAGGAGCCTCCTCCAGGCTGGAAAGCAGTGCGGTGTCCCCACACCGTGTGGTCCCAATGGCACCCCGTGCTGGGACAGCAGCTGTGACATGGCAGAAGTGACCCCTCCACCTGACCCTGGGCTGCCCACACAGGACAGACCCGAGTCCCTGTGGAACAGAGCGAGCTCGGTCGCTCGGGCCCGTCTCCTGACTGAAAACCCTGATTTTCAACTGAGACAGCAGCAATGGAGAAACAGCACCAGCCCCACGAGCTGGAAGCGAGGCAGGAGCCAAGCAGAAGCCTCCTCCCACGGGGACCCAGCTAAACCAGGAGCCTCCTGCCACAGGGACCCTGCCAGCAGCGCGCTCAGACAAAAACGGCACGTCAGGAACTCCACGGTACTGAAATGTCACAGGCAGCCTCTTGGAGAGGAGCGAGCCTGCATTTCCTCGATAAAACAACAAAACACAAAGTTAACTGCACTGCAAAAATCTCCCTTATTACTTTAATGTACTAGAATATTGCTTAATGAAAGTTCTTAATTGCAATACAATTAATTACATACACAGAGTCCCCAATTACATTTTCCAATAAGACATTGGCTTTCCTATAGGTCTAAAGGCACTAAACCAATTTTAATATATTAAGACCAATTTCCCTTGAATACTAATTACTATCTAATGATAAAATGAGAAAGAGGAACTTTCCAGAAGTAAGATGGCAAGAATAAAACTAAATTAGCCATGAACGGCTTCCTACCACACATAAAGGCATTTCACATTACAAAGTGCAGCTTTCAGTTTAAAGATAAATCTTTGTGCAAGTTAAAAGTTCTGCACACTGGAAGCAGTTTATTAGCTTGAATGCTATTAGTAAATGCTGGCTGGAAAGGGGATTTCTCCACACATATTTCTTAATAATGGAAAGTTTTTGTTTCATTTAATACCCTGAAATATAAACTTTCTCTTTGCCCAAAGGAATGTGGCTGCTCTTCTCCCAGGAGATGCTTGCCATCATCCATATATATATTTATAAATGACTATGAGACTATGAAGAGCACATTTACAAGTAATAGCTATTACAACAGAGTTTTTTCTGACTGGCATATCAAAGCTAAAAGTATTTCAAATCAAGACAGAATGCACAAAGTGAATATTTCAGTTTGCTGATAGGATTGTCAAGCCATTATTTTATTAACAGTGCAAAACTGTCAATATTTCCATGCCGAAAGACAGCTCCTAAGCACCCCAAAATCCATTTTCTGACTGTGCAGGGGGGAGGCAGGCTCTGCACAAGGCAGGGACTGTGAGTGACCTCACAAACTGTGTGTCCTGGAGCCCTGTGTGCAGGGCCAACAGCCAGCCCCGAGAGGGACAGGGCAGGGTCACCCTGCCTGGGCCAGCCCCGTGCCAGCAGCGCCCAGAGCAGGCTCCTGGATGGGCACAGATTGCCAAACAGGGCAGCAGTGCTCCCCAGCTGAGGGAATTTGCACCCAGCAGCCTCAGGGATGCATCCACGCCCTCCAGGGCTCCGTGCAGGAGCAGGGCTCACTGTGGTGTCCCCTGGCCTGGGAGGGAAGGGGAGCAGGGCAGCACAAGGACTTCAGGAGAAGGGAAGAGTCCCCTCAGCTCTGACTGACATTTATTCTGAGCCGAGGCTCCTGAGGCTCTCCTGGAGCAGAGCAGACAGACTGCCTCCTGCTACACCACTTACAAACTTCCACCAGGTTTACTCTTTCAGTGATGGTGCAACCTGAACCCAGTCACTGCAGGAGATACAGCCACGGGCCACGGCCTGGATTCCTCCACAGATGATGAAAATACATTAAAAATGCAGTACCTACAGTACTCTTTTAATTACAGAGCCTGGGTTTTAAAAAAATGTTATTTTAAATCACAAGCAAAACCCATGGAAGTATGACTAGTGAGGATCATTTCATAGATTAAAAATCAATACAAAAACAATAGGTGGGATGCAGACGTCGGGGAATTCTGGCTTGTGGAAGAGCACAACTCGATTAGTGAGGTCAGAATTGCTCCATTTCCTCAGCACAGCCCCCCTGCTCCCTCTTGCCAAGGTCTCTCCTCCAGTTTCTCAGAAGCATTTTGTGCAGAAATGAAGCAGGAGCACAGGAACGTTTTGGGAGCAAGTCCCACCTCAGGGAGAGCAGCAGGCAAAGCTGAGAGTGCCGATCCCAGCCCCAGCAGCTCTGGGAGCTCAGGCTGCTGCCTCTCACTTGCGCTCACTGCTGCAGCCAGGGCTGCCTTGGGGATGCTCTGCTGCCATTCTGGGATCAGATACAATTGCTGTGGCCAAAAAGCACCAATTGAAAGGGTAACCTTTGCACAGAAAGAGCAAACTACTTGAAGCAGGCTCTCACAATGGCTGTGTGCAGTGCTCTTGGCTGAGGGCAGGACTGTGACTGGCTTTACTCATTAGTACAATCATCATTTTTACACAAAATGTAATGAAAGAACACCAAACCTGAGAGTGTGGCTGCTGTAAAGAATGAAGAATGGATCAAAATTCCAAGGGGAACAAACACAAACCCATGTTAAATGTCTTTTTTTAAAGTTTCATATTGTTTCAAGTAAAGAAATAAATCAGGAAATAAATATTAGGATCATTAAAACAGTAATAGAATAAAAATATTTGAGCAGAGCTGGAGAGAAGATTATTTGTCTGGCACTTCAAAAATCATCAAACTGCTGTAGTTATTTCTGCATGGCTAATTTCTTTAAATTGTATTAGAAAACCCCAGTGCCTCTGACAGCCACACTGACACGGCACAACACCCCGCAGACCAAGCCCTCGACTCACTGAGCAATGCCTGCAGCACAGACAGGTTCATATTTCGTGTTTTTCAGGGTTGGTCATAACTTTACAGAGCAGTTTAACAGCAAAAGATTAATCATGAAGTGATAAACAGGATGCAGACTATTTACTAAAGGTATGAAATCCATCATTTCCCTCTGGAATATTGTTTTGGCACCACGCAGAAGTGCCTCGGGACAGAGAGTCTCGTCAAAATGTACTTGCCCAGACAGTACAGCTTGTGTTCCAAAATACATAACTTATGTGAGTTTAAGCAGTTTACAAGAGCAAAAGTGAAAAGGGGAAACATACTGTTCTCCCGGACAAGGCAGAATTCCAAAGTGCTCTGGCTCTCCAAGGTACAGTCTAAATCTACTGGGACATTAGGTTCACTCTGCTTCTCCAGCCGATACTGAGGACCTGAAACATAAAGTAACTTGTAAAATCATCTGTTTTCTAACAAAGTGATGGCTTAGCACGTTCAACTAGCACGAGGTTACTCGCAGCCCAGGAGCACAGCAGGTGGGTGCTGATGTCTCAGAGCCCTTTGCCAAAGGAAGGGCCCTGCCAGCAGCTGGAGGATGGTGTGGAAGGAAACGTCACATTCCCGCTGTCTCCAGCTGTCCCCTGTCCAGCACTCCCACGCTGTCCCTGCACCAGGTGAGGCTGCCTGGAGTGGGAAACACCCCCAGACCTCGCTGTATGCCCTGGGGGCATTTCGGGGGCATCTGAGTGAAGAAGCCCCCAGAGTTAGCTCCCTGCTGCTCCCATCCCTCTGGCCTGCACAGAGCACTGGGAAGCACCTGGGAAGGAAATCAGCCCTTCCTTATGGACTGCATCACACAGAGGGACAGATGCTGCTGCTTTGAATGAATTATTTTCACATTTTAACAGTAGATCTTGAAGGTTCAGGTGCCGGCTTCTTTCTCCCCCAACCAAATCCCCAAAGTAAAGACAATACCACTTAAAAAGCTGTTTTACAACTACAGAAAATGTATGAAAAATTGTTTTTACAAAAACTAGGCCATTAAAAAAATCTTCTGGTTGAATGGATCCTTAAACTACATGCCTTAACTGGAACAAAACCAGGACACTCTGATCCAGTTCCAGGTGAAGCCCCATGAGCCAGCTCCAGCCCTGCTGTCCTGACAGTGGCTGGGAGAGGCCCTGGAGGGGTGGGGGAAGCTCCAGGTGGGACCCCAAGGAAGAAAAGCCCCTTGCAAAGGCAGGAGCTGGTGGGGCCAAGGCCCTCCTGTCCTCACTCCACTCCTGCTCACACCTGAGAGCTGAAGTGCACACCAAGTTCTCAGCTGTGTATTTCCCATAATCCAGTAAAATAACCTGAACAGATACCTGAAAAATCCTGTGATTCAAAGCCTCTTTAACCAGGTCTCAAAGTAACAAAAACCCTAGAACTGAAATAACAAAATCTATTCCCTCTTCACCACTACTTAAAAGATTTCTGACTGTTTGCTGACTTTGAATTATGAGCATATATGATGAAATATTTAAAATATATAAAAAAATTAAGTCTTTCAGCCCCAGATGGCACGCCTAAGGAATGGAATTTGTTAGCCAATTAATTTTAAATTTACTACAGCAGAATTTCAATTACAGCTTCCCATTCCATCTCCCCACAGCCACGTGAGGCACTCGCTGCTTGGCGGGCGCGTTCCCTCCCCGGCTGGAGCACTGGGGACTCTCCTTATTGCCAGTGCCACTCAGAGCAGTGCCAGGCTCTCTGCAGGACACAGGAGGCTCCCACCCTGCCCAGCACAACCAGCGGTGGCACGAGGAGCTGCCAAAGCATCTGCAGTGCAAACCACACAGCACAAAGAAAGGCACACAGACCCCGCACCAACACTGCTCCTCTCCCGGCTACTGGAAATGTGATTAACTATTTAAATTTAAAATAAATTAGATAAACAGAGGCCTGCTTGTTAGGCAGAAGCAAAATATACTGAATTGAAACAAATCTCAAAGCAGTAAATCAGTTTGGGTTTAAAATCTGGTGTAGGTTTAAGAACAGGACCAGTAACAGCAAAACCCAACGGCTTTGTCTGTTCATCCCAAGTACCTTCCAGACATTCCTGAGCTACATCCAAGGGAGCTGCTGGCACAGATCTGAACATCTGTGCTGCTGGTACCCAGTCCCAAAGCCCTGCTCAATGGGGGCAAACCCTGACACAATGGAAGGGTCAAAGTCAGGCAGGGCTCGTGGTCCCCCTGTGAGGATCCAGTTCCACCAGCTGGATCCACCCCAAAGATCATCACCCCCACCAGACACAGCCCCCAGGCTGCTGAACCCTGAGGAGAGCCATCAGGGATCACCCCTCAACACACCCTGCAGTGGCACAGGGTCACTTCTACATGGAGCAGCTGGAGAACCCCATGATCAGATAAATTGTTTTACCCAGTTTGTGTCAAGCCTGCATAAACTCTGCTAATAAAGCAGGGAAACAGAGCTCCAGAGCAGGAACCAGGTCAGCCTGCCTCATGGATAACTCCTCAAAACCAGAAAATACTGAGAAATGAATAAAAAAGTGCAAACGGATTTTCAGAGAGTATCTACTCTTCAATTATGCTTTAAATATCTGTCCACGTTTACATGACCTCTGCTTGCCAACAGATGAAGAACGTTAGGCTGAGTCTGTGGAGGAGTTTTACTATCAGGCTTCTCTCACAAGTTCAAATGATGTCAGTGTAGTAGGAATATTGGATAATTTAATGGTCTCCTAATGGAATCCTGCTCTGTGAATTTCAACAAATTTTCAAGTGGCAATACCAAAGATGGATTTTATGGATTTCTGTAATCTCATGCAAATGTTCAATGCAGTTGTAAAATAAACCTTTAAAATCCTGGCACGGACTGCCCTGGCCAGTGTCCCAAGCCAAGCTTTCCTGCTGCTGGCAGCTCCCAGGGCTCCACACCCCTCCTGGGGGTGATCCTCCATCACACACCTCCCTTCCATCTGAATCCCTGTGGAGCCACTCTCACCATGGATCCTGCCTGCAGACACCCACCTGGCTATCTCAAGACACCCCTTTAGAGACAGGAATTGAAAACAAGGAAACAGACCCCAAGACCCACAGTTCCCTCTGAGCACACCAAGGTGTCTGGGAAGAATCCCACCCTGTAATCAAATTAAGGGTCCCCCTTGCAGAAGGGAACAGCCACCTGCATACCAACAAACCAATTCTGTTGCCATTTAAGCTGCAAAGCTTTCAGAAAGGGCTTTTGAAAGCACGACCCATCAGTTCTAATTTTTAAAACTTATCCTTTCAGTCAAGACTAGAAAAAGGCCCATTCCAACTTTTATCTCCACTACAAAGTGCTGTTATCTTGGGCTGTTGTCAGGAGCTCTCTCTCTCTTTCTGCTGACAAGCAGAGACTAGAGAGATAAGATTGGGAACGAATCTCACTTCTCTGAGTAAATAAATAATCAATACTCATCTAAATGTAAATGAGAAAGTATCCCCCTCTGATAACAGGGCTCTTATCAAACAGCCAATTTTCTGCAGACATTTGGCCTCAACCAAATCACCATCATTCAGCCCCAGCCTAATGGCTAAAAATCGTAACTAAATTGAACCGATCACCAGAGATCAACTAAGTTCAGCCATGGCTACTCCGGGTTCAAATGTTTGGAATGCAATTTTTCCCCCATTAACTTTCAATAGCAATGAAGAATGCCACGGTCAGGGGTGAATCTGCACAATAAACAATACTAACACTGCAACGGGGAACCAGGCTTTAAACACAACCCCAACTAAACCCCTCTCCAGCTCCAAACTAGTTACTAGGGTGAAATAAGGATTATAGAAAGAATATTTAATGTTTGTGGAGTAGTCAAACCTAAACAAAAAAGACCAGTATCAACAAAAAACCCAAACTGTTGAAAGCTGAGGCTATATTTTACAGCATTAGTCTGTGTAACAAAACACATCCCTATGCCTGCATATCCCTCTCATCACCTTCAAGAGCTCCCATAATCCTCACCAACACCCCAGTTCCACCTGTGCTACATCAGCTGTTTCTGTTCCCTTACACTCCATGCATTTGAATTTCCCATTTCCATGACATTTACCTCCTGAATTTATTACACTGTGTGAGGAAAAGTATTCCTCTTGTTCCAATGAGCCGTTGCCACCCCAGTGTTTGGGATGAGCAGCTCCTGTCTCTGAACTACCAGGATAAAACTTCCCAATTCACTGTCCCCACCACCTGCACTTCAGAGACACCTCTCGTACCCAGGTGTGCCTTTTCCACACCAGAAAAGCCCTTCTCTCCTCAGCATCTGCTCCTCATTTCATGTGCCTGATCCATTTCCATACTCATCCTTTTCTGCATCTCTTCTCTTTTTTGAGACAAAATACAGCAATTAAGATGTGGGTACGCTGGGATTTATGGACTCAGTTCCTGATGTTCCATTTGTCTCTCTGCCTGCTCCTGCATGGAGCTGAAGTGTTCAGAGAACAACCTGTGATGATGCTGGATACTTTTCCTGACTGATGGAAGGTAATTAGAGCCCATCACTGTGCACATATAGGTACAGTTGCTTTTCACCATGTATATTATTTTGTACTCATTGACACTGAATTCCCTCTCTCGTTTTATTGTCCTGTCACTCAGCACTGTGGATACCTCTGCAGTGCTTCACAGACAGCTTTTATTTGCACTATTCTTACCTCTTTTGTATCAACAGCACATTTTGTCACATCAGCATTCACATCCTTTCCATGCCCCACATTAACGAACAATGCAGGTTCCACCAGTTCCACTGGAGCTCCACCAGTAACCTAGTTACTAATCACCAAGGGCCATTATTCCTGTTCTTTGTTTCCTGTCTTTTAATCAATTATTAATCCATGTGAGGATCCTCCTTCTCATCCTGTGACAGCTTAATTGCTTTATGAGCCTTTGTCAAATCTTTTTTGGAAATCCAAGCATGCCGTGGCAAACCCACCATCCCTTTCAGATGGTCTCTGGCTCCCTCTCAGCCTGCTGGAGCACAGCCTGCTCTGCCAAAGCCATGCCCCTGCATGCTGCATTTGCTCACATGTCATCCATTAATCCTGCTCTTTGCTAGGGGTTCCTGTTACAATTTCACAGTTTGCCTGGTGAGAAAGCCCAGGCGAACCTGTCTGTCCTTGAACTCCTTCCACAAACCCCTGCCACCCCACACCTGAGAGCAGCTGGTGCGAGCAACACGTTACACATCGTGTTAATGGTGCAGCATCTCCACCCTGACCCCAGCACACAGACGCTGCTGCCTGCTCACAGAATGCACCACGGAATCACAGAACGGCTCAGGGCAGAAGGGAACCTCAGCCAGACCCTTCCCCTGCCATGGCAGGGACACCTTCCCTGTCCCAGGCTGCTCCAAGCCCCATTCAGCCTGGCCCTGGGCACTGCCAGGGATCCAGGGGCAGCCCCAGCTTCTGTGGGCAAAGGAAATGACAAAGGAAAGAAAAAGTAACAAAGAAAATAGGAAAGAAAAGATCAGAAATGTGGGCAGTTAGGCAGGCACAGCCCAATAGCCACGGCGACAGATGCTGGGCAGAAGGGAACAAGCGAAAGGGAACTGAGCACAGGCAGAAGGCAGCAGAGCAGTCAAAAACCCCTGTTGATAAACACTTAACACTGATGTCTGTGGGACTTTCCATTTCAAGTCCCTCCTTTCACAAGGATTTGTGATTTATTGCTTTGCTGCTCCATCCCTGGGCTTTGAAAGCGCGATTCCGCTTGAGTTTAAACTATATTTATATTTATTTTTTTGTTATCGCTTTTTTATTATTGCTATAGAAAATATTTGCTGGAAATATGTTGCAGCTATTACAAGGTCATAAAAAAGAGGAGATTTATGTATTTCTATCATTTCAAATAGTCTGTCAGAAAGTATCAGTCGTGCTAAGTGTAAGACTGCTGGATTCCAGTGTTCCCTCTGCCACCACATGGGCAGCAGATGGAGGAATTAAAATAGCTCAGTGTGGAGGCTCCTTGGGTGCTGGCTGGGAGGAGGGAAATCGAGGCAGCTCCTCGTCCCCCTGGGGAGGCCTGGGGGAACCCTGGCTCCCCGTGGATGCTGGACACGGCCCTGGCAGGGGACGAGCACTGGCCCATAAACAAAAAGGGCAGAGGGAGGAGCAGGGTCAACCCACTGCGGAGCACAGAGAAAGTGGGAACAGGGAGAGGGCTCAGGCCTCCTTCTGCAGGAGCTTTCTCAGAACATGACAGACGGGGCAGGATTCCATTGTGTGCTTGGCAATGACAATAAAACAACAGAAAATATGTAAACAGTGAGAGAGGAACTGGCTGCAGAGCAGAATGTTTACATCTCCAATCCTGCTGCTGCGAGGACGTCTTAAATCTGTTTATCCGCTAAAAATCCCCAAAGCCCCTCAACACCTCTGAAGTGGAATAAAGATTTTATCATTACAAATGCAAATACTGGTTAATAAATAAAGATATTTAAATAGTGAAAACAAACTTTTAACAATATGCACAAGCATGAGAGGTTTTTTTTAGCCCAATCTGTTTTTTCTTAACTTGCACTGTTGTGACATTACCGAATTTTACACACGGTTATCTGCCGCTCTCCACAGAAATACAGATGGTTTTTGTAGAAATAAACAGTCATTTATATGAAACAATTGTAAAATAGTTTATGGAAACCAGTGGTGTAATGCATTCAAATAAATGCCAGGCCTGGTTGATGGAGAGCCAAGGTGTTAAATCACACTGCTCAGGAATTCAGCTGTGGGAAACAGATAGTAAATCCAGAGTGACAGAATTTCCAGTGATGGCAAAGGTTTCTGACATCTAGTCCAGTACACAAAAACTACAGCAGTTCAAACCTATTTTACTTAACACTACCTTGACAGCCAGTGAAATTAAAGAATTTAGTCAAAAGCCCCTTAAAAAGAAACAAACACTTCATTTCTGGATTGCTTTTCTGGGGAACGGCAAATGTGCAGCAGGGCCAGCAGCAACCCGGGCTGTGCACAGCGTCAACAGAAGGGTTTTACTTAATTGCTACCTTTTTGCATTAGCAATGTGCAGCTCTGAAAAAAAGCTGAGACAAAATCATCATGTTTGATCTATAATGTAAAGCACCTACAGCAGAAATCCAACACAGGGATTTTATTTGAAACTCTGCAGCTGCCCCGCTGTCAGCCTGGCCCCACCAGCGCCTGGAATTGTCCCCAAGGGGCCATCCTGGGGCCAGCCCAGGTGGGCATTCCCGACGGACCAGCACCAGGGCTCGCCCACTGCCTGGATCACCAAGTGACAGAGGAGCATTTCCCTGGCCGGGAAGGCACCAGCGATTGTTCTGCAGTTTTGGGCAGCACAGCCACGGTGCACTGGAGGGCTCAGGAACACAGAGCAGGGAGGAGCTGGTCCCACGGAGGTACCAGGGACCAGCACAGCCTCTGTTCATCACAATGGGTGAAACAACACAAAAGTCTCAGCCACCCAAACGCTGAGCTGCACAGTTTAAAATGTCACTTAAATTACAGCAGTGTTACCAATCCAGAAGAACCAGTAACCACATGGATCCGATACCAACAGAACCAAAATAGACCCGGTTCAGATTTCACTTTCATTTTGGAGCCTGGGCATGAAAAATTCTTCTGTGCTGATCCCCAGCCCCTCACCAGCTCGAGGCACAGGGCTAACTAGCCATTGCTGCTCTGACCAGCTATTCACACACTTTATTCCCGACGAGCTGTTCCAGTACAAACTGGGGTCTGCTCAGCATCAGCGGGCTGGGGAGAGGGAAAGGGCGTGCAGAATAAATCACCCTGCCGCAGAGCTGAGCCGAGCTTGGGCAGAGGAAATCATTGCCAGCAGCTCCATCGCCCCTCTCTGCAGCGAGGGGCTGGTCCTGCTCACCCCTGCTGCGGGGAACACCCCACAAAACCGGGCAGTGGCAGCTCTGCCCTCCCCGCATCAGCCCTGCTTGGGAACGGCGAGGGGAGCCAAGCCCAGCCCTGGGAATGCTGGCACTGCCCTGGCACTGCCCGGGGAATGCTGGCACTGCCCTGGGAATGCCGGCACTGCCCGGGGAATGCTGGCACTGCCCTGGGAATGCTGGCACTGGTGCTGAGTGATCCCAGCCCTGGGAATGCTGGTACTGCCCTGGGAATGCCGGCACTGCCCTGGGAATGCTGGCACTGCCCTGGGAATGCTGGCACTGGTGCTAAGTGATCCCAGTCCTGGGAATGCTGGCACAGCCCTGGGAATGCCGGCACTGCCCTGGGAATGCAGGCACTAGCACTGAGCAGGGTGCAGAGAGCCCTGACCCGCAGGAGCCGGCAGCTGCTGACCCAGCACAGCGGGGACAGCAGGGATAATAGGGATAGCAGGGCTGTGTCCCAGCCACATGTCCAGGCACAGTGGTGCCCAGGTAGGGCAGACTCCACTGGCAGCAGCAGGGAACGCTCAGGTGTGTGCAGGTAGAGCTGAGCTGTGTGCAGGATCCCTGAGCTGTGTGCAGGATCCCTGAGCTGTGTGCAGGATCCCTGAGCTGTGTGCAGGTAGAGCTGAGCTGTGTGCAGGATCCCTGAGCTGTGTGCAGGATCCCTGAGCTGTGTGCAGGATCCCTGAGCTGTGTGCAGGTAGAGCTGAGCTGTGTGCAGGATCCCTGAGCTGTGTGCAGGTAGAGCTGAGCTGTGTGCAGGGATCCCTGAGCTGTGTGCAGGATCCCTGAGCTGTGTGCAGGTAGAGCTGAGCTGTGTGCAGGATCCCTGAGCTGTGTGCAGGATCCCTGAGCTGTGTGCAGGTAGAGCTGAGCTGTGTGCAGGATATCTGGGCTGTGTGCAGGATCCCTGAGCTGTGTGCAGGTAGAGCTGAGCTGTGTGCAGGGATCCCTGAGCTGTGTGCAGGATCCCTGAGCTGTGTGCAGGTAGAGCTGAGCTGTGTGCAGGGATCCCTGAGCTGTGCTGGGATCCCTGAGCTGTGTGCAGGTAGAGCTGAGCTGTGTGCAGGATCCCTGAGCTGTGCTGGGATCCCTGAGCTGTGCTGGGATCCCTGAGCTGTGTGCAGGTAGAGCTGCTCGTACCCTGCACCAGGCTCTGCAGGGCTGCTGTAATGATCCAAAACAAAGCGCTCAGAGCCAGAGCCACACACAACTACCATTAAGCAGAAATGCACGAGTGTGAACACAAGGAAACACAAATTAATTGGCTTTTCACTGTCACAGATGCTGGGGCTTCCATCCCAGAAAGAGTCAGAGCAAACATATGCATCGCCTACTCGAACATATTTACTTTTAAATTTAAACTCCTCAGTTACCATCATTCCATGACAGTATCAAACTTTAATGACAGTTTATTCTAACTGTGGTTCATCTGTCAGAAGTGCTTTTTACAGGGCTGTAGCTTTACATAGTTTATCTTTTTAATTCTCCTTTTTTAAAATGTATTAATAAGTACATATATGTGCAATCAAAATACACACACACACCTCCCTTACAGACATTTTTTCTCCTACTCTCCCACCAACAAGGTAGGATGAGGAAGGAAAACCCCAGCAAGGTCCACGGCTCCTCTAGCAGCTGCTTTAGAACATTTAAATCACGGAATTTGACATTAAATGTGGTGCTGACACTGACACGTCAGAAACTGAATTTTCAAACACAACTCAGATCTCTCCTCCCCAGCTGCTCCTCAAAGAAAGATGAGCCCCAACTCTTCATCTGAGAGCCCCCAGGTTCTGAGGGTAACCTGAACTTTGTGTGAACAAATCTAAACCAGGGCAATAATCAGCGACCCCAAAAGCTGGCTCTGTAACAGAGCGTGCTCCCAGGTACCAGGGGATGGAACAGGCTCCTTCCCCTGGCATCTGTAATTCCTCTGATTCTGGTGTAGAGACTAAAATATGATATGGAGGCTTTTATCTTTAAGTCCTACGCCTGTTTCTTGAATCTTTCTCTTTTCTTATTATTCAGCTTCCTGTGGCAGTGAAATAATACACTTAAACAGACCAGGAAGATTATTTTGAACTATTTTTGGTCACTTTACACATTTTAAAGAATGCAAAAAGCACTGTTTGACAGCTGTTAGGGACTTGAATGTTATTGCAAAGCAGCTGTTTTCATTTATCGAAAAAGTATTAATCTTTCTCCAAACTCACAGAACACTGAGCTAATAACTCTCCCTCTAACCTACGGAAAATACAGGTCACGTCTGTGCAATGTTGGCAGAAGGTTTTGTTTATAACAATTAAACTTGTAGAGCATTTTGTTCTTAAAAGGACTGAGCCTTTCTGGTCGGGGGATGTTTGCAGTCGGAGGCAGCTATTAAATAATAATCAGTAGCATGTTCACCCTGCAAAGAATTTCTACTTGAAATCAGACAAGATTAATCAGAGGAGACTTTTCTGTTCACTAGAAATTTCAGATGAAGAGAGGCTGACACGGACCAGGAACAGGCAGGATTATTCCAACATTTCAGCATTTTATGTTGTTTAGTTTTGTCTCTCATCTCCTTCTAAGAACATTTGGTTTTTATATACTGACATCGATGCTTAATTTGTTTGAAAACAAAGCCTCTGCACACATTCTCTCTGCATTGTTATTTACTTTACATTAGTATTTATAGTCCATTCAGTGGAGCTCTGGAGGAGAAGGCAACTGGCGTCCCAGGGAATGTGTTTGTGGAAGAGCAGCGGGAATGAGACAGCTCGCAGGCAGGGAGATGACTTCCAAGTGTACATATAGTTCCTGCACATATTTAATTTGAGAATCACCATGGCATCAAGACACATGAAGCATCAAGGATGAAGTCACCATCTTTCTTATGTTCTCAAAATCGTAATCCATGCAAACATATTTTGTAGGGAATATTGAGAGCAGGCTGTGGTGCAGATATAAAAAACCTGATAAGATCTCCTTGCCTGCTGCACACTGTGGGCTGCTGTCAGCCCCAGCCTCAGCTGAGCCCTGGGATCAGAGCATGGGCTGTGCCTTCCACCTTGGAAGAACTGTGCCTGCCTGGGTCCCACTGAGCCTCCCTAAAAAAGCAGGATTTAAAGTGCACACCTACCACAACCCAAATTTCTTACATGTTAATGGGGTAACACATGAGCACTGCTGAAAGACAGACCCGCAGAAACACACACCAGACTGACTGAGCAGGAAAATCATTTCCCAGTAAAGCAAATCAAGTTCTAGGGGTAATGGTGTTTTACAGTTCTGCAACATGATCTGCACAACCTACAAAACTTCCTCTGCCAAGCCAGAGGGTGGGATTTTCATGCATGCCCAACAGCTACCTGCTCCAGAAGTTAATGTTAAAGCTGTTCCTGATCTCTGGGGAGCAGAATTATCCCAAGCACTAAAACACCCAAATCTCACCTTCTAAAACGGCTTTTCAGGACTCGGTTATTAGAGCTGTTCAAAATCCAGACAGCACAGTATCTGACATTTTTACTGATAAATTCAAGGAGAACAGGAAGTTCTTATGCTCCCAATCTCCAGCCTGTGAGTTCTTTTCTGCAGATCTGCCACACTGCAGAGAGATTTTATATTTACACCATCAGCTGCTGAAGTGCACAAAGAAAGGAGATGTAGGCACGGCAGGATTATACAAAACAATCCTTAAACTACCTCTGGACACGAGGGCTCTCCAAGGGCTGCTACCCCAGTGCCTGAGCAGTGCCAGCCATGTGCTGTGCCCAGCACTGTGGCACAGCTCCCCTCTCCGTGCCCATCCTCGGCTCTTTCCCTCCCATTTGAGCTGTTTTCAGAAAACCCTCTTGCACGAGCAATGCCCCTGAGCCCCCTCAAGGTGGCCCATCCTGGATGAGACCAGTCTCCCCTAGAAGCTCATCCCACAACTGCAGTGCTTTATTTCCAGCCCTCCCATAAAACATGCCTGTGCAATCCCCGCTGCTGAGCACGCAATAGGTTAAACAAATTGATGATAAAGTATTCGACTTCGTTAGTTTTCATTACCATAAGAAAACATCAATTACATTTTCTATTTTATGAGTGTACACAGGGGAATCCATTACAGTAAGGGAGAGGCTGTACGACTCCTGCTGCTGCTTCTCTCCTCAGCAAAAAGAACAGTTTGTTTTTAAAGGCAGTGACACCAGCCCAGAGGAAGGGAAGGCACACCGGCATATCTGCATAGACAGCTCCTATCCTGATTTATCCAGCCTGGCTCCAACTAATTAAACATCTGCCTCAACGATTTCCTCTGCAGATTTATCTTCTCCAGTATGCAGCACTGACTGGTTGTTACAGGCTTTTTCCTAACTTGCAGCCATTCCCGTGTGCTTCTCCCAGCTGGTGATTTGGGCCCGTGGCAGGAGATGATCCAGCACTGCCATTAACCCCCCGTGGGTGCCTGTGGTGGGACAGGTCACCGGGTCCCACAGTCCTGCTGCAGGACAACCTCGTCCTCTAGGAAAGGACTCGAGGCCGGGCTCTCTCAGCTACAACACAGCCAGTGATTTCACCACCTGCACCTCCCCTTGACTGGCTCAAATATTATTATTTAAAAATGGTCAGAGTTCATATGTCAAAAGCCCTGAGACACTAAGAAAGAAGAATTGCCAGGAAGGTGAAATAGTTTGAACAGTTTGCAATAATTTTATCTAAATAGACCTAGGCACACTCAGAATATTGCTGCTGTTTTTTCAGGCCCCCTTCTATGAAGAAAAGGCTGTAGCCCCTTTCTGTCTCCTACTCATCAGTATTTTGCTGCAACAAACAATCTTTACTGGCTGAAGAAAATATTTAGAGAAAACTAGCCTAGTGTTTTAGCCCTAGTCATGCTGAACAAACCCTTCCCAACTGTACCACAGGAATTCCTCAAATTCTCCTCAGCCGAAGTAGCCAGCCCAGGTTTGCATTTTCCTACCAATTCAGGACCAGTCTGAAAAATGCCCTGTAAGTCACTGGTGAAAACAGATCAGAAAGCAACTGCTTCTACCAGTACTTGACAACAGCATGAGCTGCAATGCAATAAATTCATCTGTCCTGAAAAGGCTGATCTGGAGGCCCATTGGAGACAGGCAGAAAAGCTCACGGGCATTTCAGTTTTATTAAAATATTCCAAAAACTTTAAATAAACACGTTCAGCCTATTTTTAGCAACGACTTTTTAAAAATCAGACCAATCAGCTTTAAAGGAAACATTGCTGAATGAGGAGAAATGTTTCTCTTAAATTATGTCTTAGCTTTTATTCAGAACTTTGCCACCCTAATCCACTGGTTAATAATGACCTGAAGCACCCTGGCCCAGGCCGGTGCTGTCTAATGCTCTGGTCTGCAATTCCATTTATCCCTGCATCTCCCAGTGACAGCGAGAGGCACATCCTCTCCAGTGATGAGGGATCTGGGGCTAGGTGAGGAATGATGGCAAAATCTTTCTTTTTACTCCTGCTCCAGCCTCTCTGTGCCCGCTGTGGTGGCATCCTGAGCTCTCCCTGCCCTCACAGCACAGCCAGCCCGTGGCAGATGGGGACTGGCACAGCCTGTCTGGATCCTGAGGGTCCCCTCTGTGCACACAGCTACAATGGCTGCTGCTTTAAAGATAACAGCAAGACCTTCCTAAGCCCCCCACCCCCCTAAAGGCTGATCATCCTCATTTTGGGAGAGGGATGTAATTGGGAATAAGGAAAGGTTTGGATGAGCTAAGTTAATGTTAATAAAAATTTTGATACATCCCTATATACCCTGTTCCTGAAAAGGGCTCTGAGCAGGAGGGCCGAGGCAGCCCAAGTGAATGTATAAGCTGAAGGAAGAAATGCCAGGTCCATTCCTTCTCTAAACTACTGAGCAAAAATAACAAAGTCAAAGCAGAATCAAATTTCAAATGGACAAAGAATAAAACATCTGTTACACGAAGGGGGGAAGCAGTTTAAAGACTGAGCTAAGTGAATCCTTTAGCAACCTCCCTTCAGGGAAGGGAAATCTGACCCCAGGAAATAAATAAAAGTCACCCAAAAAGTGAACAAAAGAGGTGTTTGAAAAAACCCCAACACCATTCATCGCCGCTAACGACTTGTTCATTATGAGTGATGATGGATAAAGACTTCTCACGCTGAGATGAAATCAAGATTTATATGCATTGTTTCCTCTCCCAACTTGTGGGAAGATCATCATCATTTAATTCTATCTCTGCGGCCAGTGATGGGCATCCAGAGAGCTGGTTATCACACGGCGCAGTCAGCTGGCAAGGGCCGGGACGTGCCGTTGGCACATCTGGACCGCGGCGCCGCAGCCCGCGCTGAGCGATGGCTCCTGGCCACCCTCCAAATTGCTGCAGACTGCCGGGGCTCCTCTCCACCCCCAGCACTGCTCCTCTCCTCCTCCCCCCCCCTTTTTTTTTTTACGAGAATCAGATTTTCATTGCTCCATTCAATTGCTCTTCTCTGCCATTTTTTACAGCTCTTATCGTTCCCTTGGAATATGGCCTTGAGACAGCTCATCCGTGTCCTTCACTGTGTTATCTCTTCTAACTTTTATTAAAACTTCAGCTCTCATCTGAAGATAGCTAATTAAATCCATGACAGATTATACACGCATTTAAAAACTGCACTGAACTACTTTTTCTAAGGAGAGCAGGGTTTATTTTCTTTTCCCATAGTTAAAACTGAGGGTGTATAAGGAGGTTTCATTCATTTACAAAGACAAGATCCTTATCTTTCCCACTATATAGATGGGTTTATATTAAAGTTCCTTTGTTGCGTGACAAGACTCAGTGCAATTTCTCTCAGTAATTATTTCTTGTTGCTGGAAAGATCTCTCAGCCTTATACTTCTGAAATATATACACTAACATATATGTGAACACACATCTACCCCCCAGAAAAACATTGTTTAAAATAGAAATACAAGCACTGTACATTTTCCTTCTTAAAGTGTTCATATGCCTTAACTATATAACAGGGCTATTTTGATAACATTGCAGAAAGTAAATTTTTCACTACAAGTAACAATGAATCCTTGAAATTATTTAAAATCGCACTAAGCATAATTTTCTTACATAAATTAGAAGTATATATACAAACTCTATCATGGGCTGGACTTGCTGTACTTCTACCCATCATCCCAAATTACCATGAACTGGTCCTGAATGCAAATGGCTTTGTTATCATAAATAAATATTTGCAGGAATGGATATACTGCTCTGCAGCAAACATTATGCAGCTCCTGCACTGCCAGCTTTGTGCCAGCACGGAGAGCACAGACCTGTGCACAGAGCTGCTGTGAGTGGGGCTGGGACACAACCCCCCCAAAACCTGAGCAACGTTCACAACAGTTAAAGAGAGATATGAAATATACTCGTGGAGAAAACACCCTGCCCTCTAGAAAATACGATAAATAACCCACCTGAGCCTCTCTGTGATCCCTTCCTTCTCTTTAAGGCCTTTTGTAAGATATCCTTCATGGTGACCTTCATACTGTCCACCTGAATAAGTGAGAATCCATGAGCAGCATTTCTGCAAGACAGATGCACATGCAGTTTTACAAAACAATCATCACTGGCAGCTCCCCGCAGCCCTCGTTAGCTTCAAGCAAAGCACTCGTTAGGCACACGGTTAACGAAGTTGGGCTGGAAAGGGAAGTTAAAAGGAGAAACCAAGCAAACTGCCTGAGCAGGGCAGAGACAAAACCAGCCAAAATGGGTTGAGATTTAAGACAAGGGGTGTAAGGATCTTCCTAATTTGTTGTTATTTTTGGTCACTTGGCGTTCAGCATTAGAAGAGAAAAATGAGCCAATGTACCTGGGGGGCTCCTCATCTCCTCAGCTGTGTCTGTGCTTCACAGCACACAACAGGGAAGCAGTTTGCAGAGGCATTTTCCTCCGTGTCCCACACGTAACAAACCGTTAGGGACGAGGGGCAGCACACCCCTCAGCGACAGCAGCTGTGCAGCACTATCGAGGCACTGCTTCAATGCATTATTTCCAGCCTAATGGGGCTTCTTTGGACACCTTTTGTGAACAGAATGGCACAAAATCCCCCAGAAAGATCCAAGGCAGTGGGTCCTGGTCCTGGCCATCACCCACGGGAGAGGCCACGCAGGGGGAAGGACTGCAAAGAGCATGGGGACAGCTGTGGGGGATACTGCTGCCAAACACCGAGAGGGGCACCCCTGGGGAAGCAGAGAAGATGACAATATAACAGAAGAGACTCTGAATGAGCAGATCAGTAAATTTTGCCCCTTAGCCCTCGCAGTCAGTCTCGGCTCATGTCAGTAGATGTCACTGCAGACAGTTCCAGGGAAATCCGAGAGCTGAAGGCTCCCACCGGAGAGATTGCTCTGCATGGAAAAAACTGGTTTGCAAAGCTATTTGGGCAGGAGGAGGAGCCTTGTATCTGGCAACCAGGAATTTTAATCAGGGAGTACAGCTCTATATGAACAGCACAGCTGGAATATTTTTAAAAGCAACTGGCAGGCGAAAGCAATCCAAGCAACACAAGTACATCCTGCAAAACAAACCCATATTACATGTCACTTTGAAACACAAATGCTGGGACCGGAGGTTGGAGCTCAGGTCACGTCAGACATGGCATCCCCAGCCCACGGTGACCCAGCCAGGGCACAGCCCTCGCCACTCACTGCTCAGGGCACTGACTGCAGTGTGACACTGGGGCCAGGAGCCCCTGCCTGGCCACATGCTGGTCACAGCTCTGTGTCCTGGGGGCCGCTCCTGGGAGCAGCAGCCAAGCCTGGGCTCAGAGATGTCCCCCCTCGCTGGTGTGAGACGTCGTTTCCCTCTCCTCGGTTGTGCGTTGGTCTCATCTGAATTTCATTTTCAATTCCCTTTGTTCCTGGCAAAATGAAACTGCCTAAAAGCCCAAATTTATGTTCTCCAGACCATTTATTATTTATAACTCTATCTTACTCGTCTTCAAACCAAATAATCCCAACCCTGTCATGCATCTACTTCTCCCTCTGTTTCTGCCGCGTGTTCAGCGCAGCAGGAGCTGAGGGAGGGAGTGCCACCACCTCTGCAGGTGACACTGCTGTCCTGGGAACAGCCCCAGGCCTCAGAGGATAATGCCTGCAATGAGCAGAGATCTTCCCCAGCACTTCACTGAGGAGCAAATCTCCCTCGAAGCTGCTGTGGAGCCCCATGACCTGCACGAGCACTACACACCTGCCTTTACCTGGCCAATCCCTCGCTTCCCAAAAGCCACACAGCTTCAGTCCCAGCTGACCTGCTGAGCAAGATTCAGCGGATTCTTTAAAGTGAAAAACCTATTCTACAGTTATAATCACAAAAAGGAAACTACCTTTGTGCTTTTATTTAAGCAACACAGGGTTTCTCATTGAAGTGCTGCATGAAAAGCCCTCCATGCTGGACCAGACCATCACAAGACCTGGTGCCTCCAGGTAACTCACGTGATGCTCTGCAATACCTACAGGAACTTTCCAGAAAACTCCAACCAAAGTACAGGGAAATAAATTAAAATACTCCAGGGAGAAAAGAAATTGCAAAGGCAACAGAAGGCTTCCATAACCCGCTATGGCCACAACAACCAGAGTCACAATTGTCTCCTTTGTACAAAATGCTTTTCAACATTTTTCACCCCAAACAGAGCAGGGCCTGCAGCCCCCTTCCCGCTGGGCACAGAGGGGCCATTGGCAGATGGCCCCAGCTCAGGGCTGCTCACACGCCCACGATCAGGAACGTCCCAAAAAGGGAAGATTCTGCTCAGCTCCCGACCCTTCAGGTGCTGAAGAGCCGAAGCGATCTGCTGAGGGGCGGCTGCGCTGCGCCCGCGCTCCGGCGCGGCCCAGCCTGGCCTGAGAGCTGCCACACTGATTTCCCCCACACTCCATTACCAACCCCTGCCCGAGCCACGGCCACTCTTTGCCTCAGAAGCTGGATCGCGTCCCAGAACAATCTCTGAAAGTTTATTTTACCGATCAAAGCAACACAAGAAAGCCTGTGTGTTTTGCTATATTTAGCGTGCGGGCCGCGAGCGGGCGCTTGGCAGGAGCGGCGGGACGCAGAGCGCGCCCCGTGCCGGTGAACTCCTGGCTGTTTGCTCTGGAGCAGAGCCAGAGGGGCTGAGCCCCCAGCCCGGGCCAGCTGCTCCCTCCCTGCCCCGGCTCCCCTCTCACAAGGCACCACAACGACAGAGCAACATTCGGCACTCAACCCCACACATCTGAGCTGGGGATGGACCCAAGCCCAGACCAAAGAGCTGCAGCCCAGCCTGGGCCAGGCCAGAGTCAGGGCACGTTTCTGTGCCCAGAGGAGAAGCCCCACAGAATCACAGTGACCTCTGGAGACCACCCTGCCTAATCCCTGCCCAGGTAGGGTCACCCAAAGCAGGGGACACAGGAACATGGCCAGGTGGGTCTGGGATGTCTCCAGGGAGGGAGACTCCAGCCCCTCCCTGGGCAGCTGTTCCAGGGCTCTGCCACCCTCCACGGAAAGAAGTTCTTCCTCACGTTGAGGTGGAACTCGTTGTGGTTTAGTTTAAGGCCACAGCTCCTTGTCCTGGCACTGGACACGCTGCCAGGGTGTCCTGGAGCACCATCAACCACCACAGCCCTGCCTCGTGTGGCCAGAGCACAGCAGAAACACAGCCCACCTCGGCTCAGCACTCTCCGCACCGGCCATGGGCAGGGACTGTCCTCACTCAGCCCAATCCCAGCACATCCTGAATTGCAATCACAAACCGTGTGTTCCACCTCACTCTGCTGAGGTACCCTCATTTTAGGTCAACACACTGAAAATAGGACAGACATGCAGATGCTGGTCAATCAATTAAAACTGCTGCTGGCAAATTGGAAGCCAAAGAAATTCCTTAGCTTGTATTTTCTGTCATTTTGCAAAAACATACCTGGGTGACAAGGTTAAATCAAGCAAAGGAAATCCCTGGCACTTATCATCCACAGGCATTACTGATAAATTGTGCAGTGGAGGAATAAAGGATTACCTTCTGTATTTTTTCATTACACTTTTCTTTTGTTACAGAATACATAAATCCATTGTGGCACAATGTAATATGTATCATCGTGCTACACCTGTGGACGTTTCATAACGGCTGCCATGTCTGTGCAGTCAGGAATGATAAGTGAACCACCCGTGAATGTTAATGATAGTGATCATTCTGCAGTAACTTGGCTTTCCATCTTCTTTTACAGCCTCCGTGCTGGAGCCAGGGTGGCAAGGTTCAGGAGAGGGAAAGGGAAACAGCAGCACAGGCAGAAGCTCTCCTCGTGGTGCTGAGGTGCCATGGGAACAGGCAGGGTCCCCCCTTTTGCCACAAAATAAAACAGCCCACACTGGAAGGACAAAGGGTTTCTGCTCTGAATGAGAAGAGAACTTTTTGAAAAGCTCCTTTCCAATCTAGAGCAATTTTTTCAATTTTTGATTTTTTTTCTTTTTTAAACAGAGAGGTGGCATTTACTTTCCAGAAGTGGAATTTATAGCACTTAAAGCCCACTGCATAACCAGCTGGCATGGCTGGAAGTGCCTGGGAGTGACTAATAGCAATTTCCACTTGATCAGCACAAAGTCAGACTTAAGACTCAAAAATCCCAGCTGATGCAATGGACTTACCTTAAGCTGGGTAATTTTTAAGATAAAGTGCACAGTGATAGGAACTGGACTAAGTAATGCCAGCCACAATTTTTATTCTGAGCCTCAATAACCTGTTTTTGTGCCTCTCAGATTGGCCTTGCATAGCTCTGTGCACTATTGAGCTTACCTGGCTGCCTTCTGACACCACTGTAACAGTCCTTAGACCTCTACCAAGTCTTCTGATGCCCTCCTACCCCTCCCTCTCCAGTATCCTGAGAGCCACATTCTTAATTCTGCACCCACAATAACTGTCTTAAATTTTATATGAAGATTCTAAAGTGTATTTTGCAGATTACCCACCCTCCTGTACAAACCAGGAACAGGCCTTTTGGGGCCTGCTGCTGGAGTCCAAGAACAAACACATTTCAGGGCTTTGTACTGAATTTGCAAATGCACAATGCAAGTCTGGTATTTTAAAAGGGTTCCAAACCCTAAACTGCCGGGTATGGCAGAGGTGCTGCTTTGAAAATTTGTACATAATAGTCAGAGCAATTTAAGTACCATATCAAAACAGAAAAAAAGTGCTACAGAGCAGAAGATCTGGATGCCAAATTTCCTCTGTGTGCCAACTGGCAGCTGAGCTACAGCTCCTCGAAACACCATTAGATCGAGTGTGTCTAGTTCCAATAATAAAATTTCCAAGGCAAAAAGCCCTAATGATGGTACAGATTTATTTTAAGCCTTTCAGGTATGACCTCACCACCTCAAGAAGACTGTATTTCCATGGATGTGCTGCTTTGTTTGCCTCTTCCTGACAAACCCCCTTGACAGGAGAGCGGGGCCGATGTTGGACAAAGCTCTGCTTTCCACAGCAGCCACCTTCCAAAAACAGAACTGCTAGACTAATGGGCAGTGAGCAGCCAGAACGACTGCCCTCCGTCTTCTCCTTGTGTAACTTTGCCAGAGTCCTTGGAACTTGCCAAATTCGGTCATGCCTGCTTAGCTTGCTCGACTGATTGTGCCAGAAAAGAAAATAAGACACAGATGTATTTGAGCTCTTTGAGATGCCAGTAAGAGCGACAGCTAATGGCTTCATTTCGACCCTCCCCTACCAGCTGGGCACAGGTGGGGGGATAATGAGGTCCCTCTCCCTAATCAAACTCAATTATTTACTACTCTGTACAGCCACAAAGACATTCACATCCAGCTCGGAATATAAACTGCACTGCGGGCTACTTCCAGCCACCACCTCTGGGTATTTATAACTAACTCGAGTGGCTCAGAGTTTGCCTTGGCAGGAGTTGAAGTGTATAAAGTTCTGCAAACTGTTTCTGCTCAAACACGTCCTGCTGAGGGGGGGTCCCTGGCGGGGCCCCACTGCGCTCAGCCCCCGACAGCGGCGAGGGGAGCACGGCTCCGGCACGGAGCTCCTCACGAGCATCAACATTTTTCAACAGTGATTCAATATTAATAAACATTGCAAGTCACAGGGCTGACACGGCAGCAGCTGAAGTACTTCAGCACAAGGAGGGAAAAAAAAGAGATGCAAAATCTAAAACCACAATTACATGCACCGGTAGGGTGACAGGGGAGGAAGAAGACAGAGAATTTACAGCAAATCCCTACAAAAATAAGACAGCACACACATGTAAACTCACAGAGGTAACAACCTTTTGATCAAGTGATGATCAAGTAATTCTTTATTCTAGGGGACACATTAAAAATTCTAATTTAAACCTAGCTATTTACACAGTAATCACAAGCCATTTAAAATTAAAATGTGGAGGCTGGCACCACCAAACTGACCCTTTCAGAAGAGCACTGCTTATGATGCAGCTGTCCTCTTTCTCCTCAGCAGCACCTTCCAAGCTAGAAGGAAGCTCCTCACATCAGCACAAATGATGGTAAACCAAAAGATTTTGCATTTTCCTGCAGGCCCTGCAGCTGGACCCTTCTCCTGCCCCCAGCTGCAGGCAGAGCTCTGCTGGCCAGCCCCGGACCCCGCCGAGGTCTCTGGGCTCCCATGGAAGGGCAGTGCCACCTCCTGTGAGCCAGCCCCAGCCCCTGACCCACACCCGGGCACTGCAGAGAACACTGACCCCAGCTCAGCACCCAGCGGGGCACAGCTGGGGAAGGGCACCTTTTCCAGATGAGAAATCAGCAACAATTTAGAGATGTCTAATGACAATGACCTCCCCTTCCTCACCACGGCCTCAGTGCAGCACAGCCCAGCATCTCAGCCTTGAATGACTTGGTTGTGAACACTGGGGCCAGAATATTTTATTTCCCAGTGCCCTAATGCAGTGCAACAAAGTGAATGTGGCCTTTGGGAATACACGTGGGATTTCTGACAATGGCTTTCTGTAGGATGCTTTGCAACGTCGCTAAGAAACACAGTACACAATAAAGAATATAAAAACTAATTAAATAAGCCAGATTAAAAAAAAAAAGTCTGATTATTCAGAACTAGAAGCAGCTGTAGTGTTAAGAAATGTAAGTAATGTCCAATAACCAGGAAAACCCTATTAGCATTTTCATTTCAAGAGCTCCAAACATGAAATATTTTTCCCAAGTAAGAAGTGGCTTATGCTCCTGGCATTTTGTTCTAGTAATTAAGGCCTTCTGATGGTTTAAGAGATTTTTCATTCACAAGTAAAGAAAAATAAAAGTGATCAAGCACAGTATACATCCCTACTTCACTGATAAGGAAGAGCAAATTCTTCTTGATCTACAAGTCAGACAGCTCAGGTCTCAGGGGTGGATGGGACGTCCCTCACCAGACTCTTCTGGACTGGGGAGGGGAATGTCCAGTCCTGCTCCAGCTGGTGCTTGGTTACTGCTCTTTTCTCTTCTGACTGTTATTAAGCCACGCTGCAACTATTTGTCTATCAAACGACTTGCTTCACTGCAGAGCATCACCAGCAGGCGAGGGCCCTGAATTTTGGAGAAGTCGGGTGAAGGGGGGCACAGGAGGAGGAGGAGGAGGAGGAGGAAGAGGAAGAGGAAGAGGAGGAAGAAGAGGAGGAGGAGGAAGAGGAGGAGGAAGAGGAAGAGGAGGAGGAAGAAGAGGAGGAGGAAGAGAGGAGGAGGAGGAAGAGGAGGAAGAGGAGGAAGAGGAGGAGGAGGAGGAAGAGGAGGAAGAGGAAGAGGAGGAGGAGGAAGAAGAGGAGGAGGAGGAAGAGGAGGAAGAAGAGGAAGAGGAGGAGGAGGAGGAAGAAGAGGAGGAGGAAGAGGAGGAGGAGGAGGAGGAGGAGGAGGAGGAGAAGGAAGAAGAGGAGGAGGAGGAGGAAGAAGAGGAGGAGGAGGAGGAAGAAGAGGAGGAGGAGGAGGAAGAAGAGGAGGAGGAAGAAGAGGAGGAGGAAGAAGAAGAGGAGGAGGAAGAGAAGGAGGAAGAGGAGGAGGAGGAGGAGGAGGAGGAGGCGGCTGGCGCGAGCTGTGCCCGGGCCAGGCCGGTACTCACATGCGCACGAAGAGCGACTGCTTGGCCGCCAGCCCCGGGGACGAGTACTTCTCCACCAGGGCCAGCGTGCTGAAGCCAAACTTGTGGATGGGCTCGTTGGAGTCCAGGGGCGGGAAGTCCGTGTCCACCTCGCCGTCGTCCTCGGCGATGTGCAGGCAGTAGGCGCTGACGTTGTCGCTGGAACAGAGAGCGCCTGCGGTCAGCACGGCCCGCCACTGCCACCAGACCCTGCAGGGGCCACCTGCGCGGGGCCCTGCTCTGAATGGCACTGTGACACCCTCACACGCGTGTCCCCAGTGTACCCTGCTGCCATAGCCCCGCGGTGATGGAAAAAGCCCAAGCGGTCCTCGGCCTCAACTGCTCTGCAAGCAAAACCTGGCAACGATTAAAATACACTAAAATCTATAAAAGTGTCGTGATTTCATAAAGCAGGAAGGAATATTTCTCCATTTGTGAAAACTTATTTATTTATATGATGACTGCGCTTCAGAGCCAAAGGCAAACAAGTGGTGTCTGTGATTTTTCACAGGTCAAACAACTGTGGAAGTTCAGTGTCTGTGGGCTGGAGAAGCAGAGTGCTCTCGGGCAGGTAAGCAGGGTAATGAACTATGGGAAAAGTAAAAACCCTGTCCAACACACAGCAAGGATTAGCAGAAAACTTACCTTTAGTGAATACCTAAGTTCAGTCACTAAAAGCAGTCACAAATTAATAAACACCAACAAGCAGAACTAACACAGAAAGCTGAAACAGACACAATGTGAAAGAAATTAAGAGCTGAGCCTCTTTCTTTCCACAGATGAAAGCCCAGAGGGAAACAACTATTTATAGCTACCAAACAGGTATTAATCATAATTTCCTAACATTGAAATCTATTTCAAATATTACTTCAGTTTAAATTATTGACCTGAAAATAAGTATTCTTTCTGACTGTAAACCTGCCAGCACTCAGCCTTTCCCCAGCCATGCAGTAAAGCTGGAGGTGCATGTGGCAGCGTGTTTCTAAACTCTGCAGTTTAAATTTGGAGTTTTAATTGCATGATTGATGCTTAAATTAATTAATTGTAAAGTGTATGCTAATTGTTTAATTGGTCGCTTGATCTATATAGATCATTTTTTGAATTAAATGAGTTGATTTACAAAGTTTATTGATTGGATGTGACAATGAATTATTTCACTGACTACCTGATTTGCAATTTTCTCAATTAATTCACAAACCTTTGGTTGCAACTGTGCTTTATTGAGAGTGCTTAGTCCAGGTGATCTATAGGCATCTTGTCATGACTAAGACATTTATTATAGAAAACAGGGAATAATGATTCATTGCTGTTAATGTAAGCTGCAATTTTGCTCACCAAAAGGTAATTCAGCAACATTCACCACTCTGAATTTTGTAAATTCTGCAAACACTCGTAAAGAAACTTTCTGGCCTTGAACCCTTCCAGGGATGGGGCAGCCCCAGCTGCTCTGTGCACCCTGTGCCAGGGCCTCACCAGCCTCACAGCCAGGAATTCCTCATTCCCAATCTGCCATCCAGCCCTGCCCTCTGGCAGTGGGAGCCATTCCCTGTGTCTGTCCCTGCAGCCCTTGTCCCCAGTCCCTCTGCAGCTCTCCTGGAGCCCCTGCAGGCCCTGCAGAGGCTCCGGTGCCAGCTCTCCCAGGCTGTCCCCTGGGATGCAGAGGGATGGAGCAGAGATGCTCCATCCCCAGGGCCCCTCTGGAGTGGCTGCAGCAGCTCCCCATGCTGCCCAAGCTGGGGATCACAGACCCAGCCCTGTTGCTCCTTTGTCCCATCAATGTCCCTGCAAGTCCCTGGTGCTGTGGCACTCCCAGTGTGAGCAGCCACAGCCGTGCCCTGCCCAGCTGCTCTCCAGCCTGCTCTGGGACAGCCTGCTGGCTGGGCTGAGTGGGCATTTCCATCTGGATCCCGATGCATTTGCACAGCTCCCACCAAAGCTGGAGGAAGGCACGGCCGCGGGGCAGCAGAACACACCCAGCAGGTGCCAGTGCCACCAGCTCCTCTCCCAGCAAACACGGGGAAAATACACAGCCTTGCTCACATCCCACAGAACTGAGGGGTTACAGGTGTCTTCAGTCATGGGCTGGCTTCCTGAACGGATTTAGTCACCATGTGTTAAAAAAAAAAAAGTCCAGTGAGTAAAACTGTTCAGCACTTTGAACCTTCACCACGCTGAGAGAGATTGAAGCTGGGAACTTACAAGTTCAGCACAAAACCGGAGAGAATCACTCCTCACTTCTAAAAATAGCAAATTTGAATCGTGCATCTCACTATTAACTTCTTCCTAGAAAGGGATTTTGTTTATTTTTTGCGGGTGGAATCATTCCAGCACATCTGTCGGGGGCTGGCAAGAAAATGCTCTGCTGGGTTACAACCCAGGTCCATGTGTGGAGGCCAGGGACAGGGCTGCTAACCCTGCCAGTGGTTCCTGGAACCAAGAGACTGAATAGAGACAAATCCAACACAATTATAATAAAAAAGGCAGCCTAATTGAATACAGAATGTTCTCAAAGCTGTCAGCTAGTATTCATTCACTTCAGACTCTTACACCTATCTTTTAGGAAAAGGAATTAGGCAGTAATATATTCTTTTCCTAAAGACAGAAGGGGTTGTTTCTCCTAATTATAAAGTCTAAAACCTCCTCATTATTCTCACAGTGTCACTAGCAGGTATAGTTGTCACTCTGCATGCCTTGCATACCCATCTGAGGCATTCTGTAGATGTATTTAGAGCAGTGTCACAGTGATCCCCACTTTGCTTTTCACACTCTCACCTGACTGAATCAGGAGCAAATGGCCAATGTAGAACGGGTACCCTACACGAGCTCCTTCCTTACTTGGAAATATGAGAATTAATTTACAGTTAAATCAATCCTTGCTTCAGGACTGGCATTCAGCAATGCTAAAAAAAAGATGATGAGAAATAATTAAGGACCTACAAGAAAATAAACTTCTTGGAAACTCGAGGCTCTGGCCCTTAGCCTGAGCCTTGCTCCCCAGATTCTCATTGCTGCTGTGTCTGACTCGTGCTCTTGGGAACTCACGCCTCCGTTATTTATTTCATTCTTTCTGCCTGAGATTTGATTACATTGGACAGCCTCCTTGCTCATGAGCACTTTTTGACACATCATAACATCTTATCCTTCAAGGCAGACAGCAAAATTCATTTCTTCCCACTGCTGCCTTTTGCTGTGGGCAGTGATGGTTCATGGAACACTCCACTCACGGTGCTGTTCCATTTGAGCTCTGCTGTGCTCCTGCAAAATATGTGTGTGCCCAAAGACTGACATCAGTGGTGTCTCACTCATTAAAAAATAACCTAATCATACACAAAGGACACTTCTCTGAACTTGTGATATAATGAACAGAAATTAGTAACAGCAAATGAAATGGCACCATCTGTGAATAATTTCATATTTCTGCTCCAGAACATAAAAAAGGACAAATCAAACCCAAGTGTTAAACCCCAGCAACATTTCACAAGTCTGTTGAGAAGAGCTAAGGGAAAACCTATATCCAAAGAAAGAACATCCATGGAGGTGTTCTCAAGAGGGGCTGCTCCTGTGTGTCCTGCCTGTGGAACAGAAATCAGCAAATCCCAACACGGGAGCCCAAGTGCCCTCCCTCCCACTCCCCCCACAGCTGTGCTACAGCAGCAGCTAAGGCTGCTGAGCCCTCCAGGGCTCCCGAAAAGTGCTGAAAGAGCGAGCTGTGCAATTCAGGATCAAAAAACCCTCACCCTATTAATTCAATATTCCAGGATCAATAAAAGAGTGAAATTTGGCTCATACAGAAAAAACCCAAACAAAACTACCAAGCTCCTTTGCACCAGGGACATCCCTGCCAGTAAGTGCTACTGACAACTCTGTAATAAACTACTTTAAGTCCTTATTTTATGTTCTATGGCCCAGCAAATCCAGAAGTATTTCACACAGCTGTTCTAAAACGAAAGCTGCTCAGGTGAGCTGTTCTGAAGAACCTTTCTACGCATGTCCTCTCATCTGCCAGGAAAAAGGAACAGCTCTTACTAACCACCACCAGTGCTCCAGCAGAGCAAAGGGACTCAGAGCAGTTCTGGACTTTATCTGACATCTTGTGATCTCAGCCATTAAGGACATTGGCAAAAAATAGATGGGACATGAAATAACAAATGCCTCTGTGACACCAAAAGGGATAAAGTTTGCATTATTTTTGCATAGTTTTGAAATGATGATTCATTTACAGGTCCAAGCCTTCCTGTTGACCATTTCCCAGCACACAGCAGTTAATTGAAAGAGAAATGGCTGGAGGTGCACGCGTGCTGCTCGGAGGGAAACCCTGATAAATGCGAAGGGGCAAGGATTTATATTTCCAAACATTGACACAGAAATCCATTTCAGTGTGCAAAAAGGCTGCAGAGGAGAAATTTAGAGGTCAGGAGGTAGTAAAGAAAGAGCATTACTTCAGCTTGGGTTCCCGTCCCTCACTTGTATATTGCCAGCAGATGAGCCCGATCAGGTCGTGCACCTTGGCGTTGGCGATGGTCACCACGGTCATGGGCTGCAGCTTGTCCTGGCTTGTGTGCAGTGGGAGGTAGACATCAATTTTTTTGGTTGCCGTTGTACCAACGTGGCCCTGTTGAGGAAACATATTTCATCAGGATGTATAAAAAAGTGCGACAGGGTTTACACAAAACCTGGGCGGATGGAATTCGGCTCAGTGGGAAAACGAAAATATGCTGCTATGGCTTAAAATTGGAAGGAGATTAAACGTTTAAATTCCAATTATTTCCCTGCTGTTTATCTGTAAAAAGGACATGAAATATCTGGACATGATTTCACAGATCTCCATGAAGAGCCTGAACTTTGCTGCAGGATCCCATGCTCCTGCAGAATCCCAAAAAATGGAATTACTCATGGGATGGGGAGGAAGAGGGATCCAACAAACCAGCCTAAGACTTCCAAATTGTTTCTGCATTTCTGCTGTCTTCTGCAGCTCTTCCCCACCACCTGAGGAGCCCCCAGAGGGAGCAGAGACACCCACTCACCAAGGCTTGGCCCTGCCTAGCCAAGAGCAGAGCAAACCCACACACACAGCTGAGCCACTGACGTGCTCTGTTTGAGGACACCAAGAAGAATCAGCTGATACTGGGCTTTACTGGAACTTACTGAATAAAAGAAGCCATTTGGTGCCCTTGAGACTGACAATTAAATAAACCACGAAGCACACAGCAGCACAAATCCATGAAGTTAGCACTACAAGAAAAGGATGTTTAATCCACTGCAGGTAGGATTGCAGCTTTCCCCCAGAAATCTTCTAAACAAACAAAAGATTGCACATCCTGAGCCCCTCCTCCAAAGCACTCCAAGGAACTCTATCTCCATCTCTCTCCATGCTACAAGGGCCTTGAGAAGAGAAAGGGCTTCTTGAATTAATCACTTGGAATTCTAAGTAACAGAATGAAATGATTCAATGCTATAAATCTATAATGAGAGCATAAAACAGGGAGTTAAATGCCATGTGCTAATTTCAATATATTGTTAAAAACCATTTGATCCTTCAGTGTGATTATAAATTAGAGAAGTAATAGGAATTTAAAGATTAAAGTTATTCATACTGGCATAGCTAAAAGTATTATTAAAATCCATCCCAACATAATACATTTATTTTTTAAGAAAGCATTTTTATAGAACCGATACCTCCTCTTCCCATATTTTTAGGGTAAGAAGAATCAGTTTTTTCTCATTTAAAGGAAGGGTTAGGTTAGCAGCAGAACATGGGACATTCCTTCACTTTGTTTGGATAAACCTGAGCAACCTTTGGTTGAGCTCCTGTGCCCAGGACCCTCTGGGACACCTCCCTTGACCTCAGGAGGTCATGAACACAACAGAGCTACAGCTGCTAAAAACCACCAGGGTGGCTTTCTGTCTCTCCATCTCTGCTGCTTTTCTACTTCCAGGACTTCTTTTGAAAGGAAAATGAGCTGGTGCCAGGTCCCAGCTCAGCTGTGTGTGCCCAGGGGCAGGCACCCAGAGTGCTGGTGATGCTGCTCCTTCCCAGAGGCACCCCCGAGCTGAGGCTGCTTTGGCAAGAGCAGGAGCAAACAGCAGCTCCCAGGAAATTAATGTGACTCCTTGGCACGACACACAGTTACTTATATAAATCCAAGGAGGGCAGAATCGTAAGTAATGCTGGGTCCTGATAATGGAAAAGCCAAGAAAAATGGACACCCAGATGTGGGAGTCGATGCCAAGGTTACAATTGATACACCCAGCCAGGAAGGGACAACGAGCCAGAGCTGGGACTGATAACCAGAGAGGCCAGATCATCCATCAGCCCCGGCACGAGCAGCGGGAACTCACAGCCCAAACCCAGGAATCTACAGGAGCACCCTGTCCAGGGACCCTGGGCTCCAGCCTGGCACCCACACTGCTGGGGCTCCTCTCACAGCCTGCCTCTGCCTTGCCCCACCCCTGACTTGTTTGGAGTTTGCTGGTTTTAACGAAACCTTCCTCAGTCCTTCCCCATCTCTAAATCTCCTCTGCCTCCTCCAGACTATTTTTACTATCTTTCCTGTCCAAACTCCCTCCACCACAGCTATCCTGCTCACAAACACTCAATGTGACCACCAAAATGACTGAAACCAGGTAAAACTCACACACCTTCGAGGATTCCACCTGCTCTGTGAGCAAGGGGAGCAACCCCAACAGCAGCAGGACTGGGGAACAGCTCAGAGCACTGCTGTTACACTCCAGATCTTTAGAAAAGGCAGAGAAATAGTTTTATTAATTAAAGGTCAGTAAAGCTGATGGCCATGAGGTACTAGAGAGGCTGAAGCCTGAAGCCAATCAGATTTTCCAGCAGTAGAGGGAACACCCAGTGTCACACTGGGTAGGAAATGTTTGTACAAAGCCGTGGTCAGGGCTCAGACTGATCAGTCCCACGCCAAGGGGGCTGCAGGAAACCTCCACTGTGTGGGCAGCAAATGGGTGGCCTTTGCTCAGAACCACATTATAAATCCAAGCCGTCAGGTCCCTGTCTAGGGAATCCATGCCTCAGCCCATCCTGCAGGGTGTTCACTGAGCAGGAGTCCCTGAGAGCTCAATTTCTGACCTGCCTCGGGCGAGGGCTGGCCGTGGTGGCACTGGGCACAGCGACCACTGAGGCCAGGGGTCAGAGCCACCCCCAGGGACAGCTCCTGGGCCCCGCAGGGACCCGCAGCCTCCCCTCCAGAGGAACCTCGGGAACCGCATTCCTGGAACCACCACTGCTTCTGGCTGCCAGCTAAAAACTGCATTCCAAGGGGAAATGCTGAGGAGACCCAGAAGATAAAGGACAATTACCGATATTCAAAGAGGCAGCATCAAACTTTATTAATAGATCCTGTATAAAATTCAATGGAAAATCTATTCAGGGCCAGGGGCCTTACCATTTGGAGTTTCCTTAATAGCCTCCAATAAATCTGGGAAGCATAAAGGGGCTGTTAAATTAACATTTTCCTGATCTGTCACCTGTGGCACAGTTAATTTGTCAAAAAAATTCTTTTAGCTTGTCACTGGACACTGTATATTCTGACAAATGAAGTCTGGAATAAAATTGACAAAATATCTCGTTAATTTTCTAGGAAATCACAAATCTGATTCCATTAAGCTTTTATTGTTAGAAATGTTATATCCCACCAATCCTTTAAGAAAGTGAGGAGTAACTGGATACACTGAAAATGTACAATAAATCATAGAAAATTTTCCTAGTATTTTTATTGATGGATTCTTTTAAGGCTCCCTGGTGCTCTCCTACAGTATGTCAAATTTAAAAAAAAATAATAATTATTTAAAATCTATGAGTCCTTCCAGCAGAAGATGTCTTTCTAAGATTTAAAATCAAATTTTAATTGAAGCCCATGAGGGAATGCACCCCTCCCTCCAACAGCAGATGATGGGTACCTTCAGTGGGTCACTGTGTGGCCCCTGACACTTCAGCTGACACAGGACACTGGGGACACCTGTCCCCCCCAGGACAGCTCTCCCCCAGCAGCAGCTGCACTAGGGGAGCTGCTGAAGAGTCAGGCACAGCGTGTCCTCCTCACTCCTGCCTTGCTTCACTGCACACCGCGGCACAAAATTAAAACAAAGTCCATAAACATTTCCAAGAGAAAAGTGATTGATTTGCAACGCTGACAATTTACTGCCTCTTCCTGCACAATGGAGTTCTGTGACTAAATGTTATATCACTTTAAGATTAGATGTTCTAATGATATAATGCAAAGATTTTACTGAATCATTATTTAGTGGGAGTCATAAAAACCTCTTAAAATTAATCTTTCATGCACATCTAGCTTACCCAAAGTTAGCATTTAATTAGATGGCCTTGGCACGAATGAGCTTACTACTTTATTTGCTCAATCAGTATATGTCTCTTCAGTAATTATAATTAATTCAAGTCATTGACTCACCTCCCAGCAAACAACACTAAACACTGCTCAAAATGGAAACAAATGCCTTTCCATTCCCAAACGCAAAATGTCTTCTCCCTCTTGAACTCAGTTAAATGTTTTTTGGTTTGGGTGACGGGGTGTTGACTCCACTCCGTGACCCAGGAATCACCTCCACAACATAACTTACCAGCTTATGCATTTAATGGACACACAGGAAATACTTGAAGGGGAAAAGTGGAAATATAATAACCCAGTATTTACAACACACAGGAATTTCTAACCGATCAGAGCACAGATATTTATGGCAATATAAGGGTCCATATTTTTCTTTTTTCTTTCCTTCTCCAACCCACCACACTGTTCCCTACCACGGCAAGACTGGAATGGTGCTTGTTTCATCAGGTGGTTACACCAGCACTGGGGTTTTTCATTACTTTGGGCACTTGGTTCCTCCTGTCATTCCCCAGCCACAAGTGGAGGACACCCCAGAGAGGCAGGGGTGCAGCCCCAGCACACTGCCAGCCCTGCAGCTCCTCAGTGAAACCTCAACGCTGTTCCCTTTGAGGAGAGGATTCTCCTTTGCATCACCCCAGCTTGTGCTGCAGAGCTAGCAGATCACGATGTAAAACTCCATTAACATCATTAAATACTTAATTTATCTTATTCACACTGTCACTATTCATAAAAATTTAACCCAGTAATTTCCTGTTATCCAAAGCATAACAAAGTATGAATATTTAACTGCAAGGTAAATAACACACTATTATTTTTTATCCTAAATTGTTGACTTCACTTAGCATGCCTGCTCCGCAGAGCACCGCACGATTTGTCAATTAAAGGTCCAGATGTTCTGCAGGCTGCAGAGGCAGCAGCAGCAGCTCTGAGCAATGCGTCCTCTGCATGGCAATGATCACTACAACCCCAGCTCCAGGCTGCATTAACATGCTCATGTTTTATTCCAGCCCCCTCCTAATGTACCAGTTAATTATACAACACACAGCTGAGAGACATCACCTCCGAGCTGGACAGTTTCCTTCCACGCTTCCACCTGAACATGTCTTTACACTCTAAACCAGGATTTACAGAAATAACCACACAATCCAGCCCCCAAATCACTGCCTGCTCTTGCTTGGCATTCACTCCCACAATTAATAAAATTATCTAAGTCCTGAGCAAAGAATAAGACACATAGTGCTGGTAACAGCACGTTTCAATTATAGTAACACACATTCATTTGTACAACTCTCTATGAATTAAAATCTGGTTTACTTGGAGTGCTATTAATATGAATTCTTAATACTGCTTTTTTTTCTGACAAATGCTATGGAAGGAGAGAAGCCCCAGGTCCATCCCTGTCACAGCCCAGGCTGTGTTTATGTCCATGTAGGTGTCAGATTTAGGACAAGTGGCCCTGTCCATCCCTCCCCTGCCACGCTCCCGTGGCATTTTGCCCCACACAGGCTCCCTCTCCTGTGCCAAGCCACCACAGAGGGTGGGATGTCCCAGCAGCCGTGTGGCACCAGCTCAGCCTGCCCTGCAGCCCCGGGCTGCTCAGCTCTGGTGAGGGATAAAAACACACATTTAGATCGATCCAAGTGTGGTTGCTCCAGCTGCAGCAGAAATGCATTCATTACCCCAAAGCATCCTCAAATTCCTTCTAGTGAGGAGAAGAAACAGCCTCTTTAGAAGAATTATATATATTTTACTTAGTAATAAACATTACAATTTAATACTGAGGAATAGAGTTATTCTTTGTAATAACAAAATGCAACAAAAACTTATAATTAAAACTACACCATGAACATTATTTGTGCGTTAAGGAACATGCCACGATCTATTTTAACGAACAGATGCTCTAAAAAAGATAAATGTTTTCAGAAATATTCAATCCTCGAACAGATCAGCCTCTAATCCTCTGCTTCTGCTGCACAAAGCAGACAGCTCAAGTTCCTCGAGGACATCAGCCAACCTTAGGTGGAACATTTTTAATACATCACCGTGTCACTTTTTAATGTGCCACAATCTATTAACCACATGGCAAACTAACAGGGATTTTTAAAATATGGGTTTTATAGCTTTGTGCCGGTGATTAATTAAATAAATAGCCGGCGTTTCACAAATCATCCCTCTAATTAGTCAGAGGCAGGCACGCTGCATTCCCTGGCACTGCTGCCAGCTGAAGCTGCAGCAGGGCAGCGGCAGCGCCCGGCCCCGCCGCCGGCCCGCAGGTGCTGCACTCAGCTGGAACGGGCTCCAGCTGCTTGCAAAACATGTTCTCTGCAATTATTCTCCCTCATCCTGCAGGAAACAATCGAGGTAACAAAGGCAGCGCAGCCGTGGCGGGGATTTGACCTGAAGTAGCAAAGTTGCTGCAGAAAATGAACAAATATTAAAGGCAGATGCTGGAAAAATGCACCCGCTAAATGATACATTTTCTGTCAAAACATTTCAAAGTTGAAGCTACAACTAATTACATGCAGTCCATTCAAAGAAGCCAAGCAAGGCTTATCATTAAAATGACTCAATTATTCTTAAAAGAAAGAGAAAATCATCTGTAAAACCTGCCTGCAATCTCATCGGTTTTACTGTACCTACCTCAATACATCATTTCCCCCAGAGCTCAAATTAAACTCTTAATAGTTAATATACTCAAGTTTTACTACAGGTTTTCCTCCAAACTATTATTAACTGGAATTTCCTACCTAGGAAGGGTTTTATATGGAAATTTGTTCTGCAGTGTTTGGTGACACTATCACAACAGCTTTTTGCCCCTCAATTTAAAAACCATCAGAGAGACAGAATGCGATGTGGAGTCAGGCAGCTCATGGAGATGGGATTTGATTTCCTCCACCAGGCGATTTCTTTCTCAGCATCAGTCCCAAACTGCCCCCTAAAGCCAAATTTCCTTGCACTCAGGAAGAAATCTGCACTCCTGGATGGGGGTGGCACGGAGCGCGTGCCCGCGGTGCCAGGGCGGGTGCCACAGCAAGGGAAGGAGCCCAGGACTGGTAAAGAACAAACAATAAATAATAAACACAGCGTCCCGCTGACACCTCCTCCCCATTGCCCTCCCCTCCTCCTGGCAGGAGGAGCATCCATGACACAGAACCAGCTCCAGGAGGGCTCTGCCCTGCAGCCCCCCAACAGCCACGTGGCGCTCGGGGCCACCTCTAAAAGGACCATTCAAGACTTTAACCTCGGGAAGCTTTTGCCATTAAAATGTGTGACAATGCCCTGATGGGCTGTTCAAGCAACTTTGAGGCAGGACACTTTCTGACATGAAGTGTTTTCAGCATTTTTTCCCCTAGGATTTAGGTCCATAGCAGCCTGAAGTGTGATAAATTCATAAATTCAATCTGCACAAAGACCTGAGAAACTGCTCTTATTAGAAAATCAAGCAAGCTCTGCTAGAATTAAGAAGATAGTGTG